>NW_024098561.1:0-116975 GCF_016545835.1 Crotalus tigris | reverse complement strand
TGAGTTTTCCAAATGTGCTGGCAAATTGAGTGTAGCACTTTTACTGCATCTTCTTTTAAGATTTTGAATAGCTCAGCTGGAATACTGTCACCTCCACTAGCTTTGTTGTTGCTCAGATTGTCTAAGGCCCATTTCACGTCACATTCTAGGATGTCTGGTTCGAGGTCAATGACCATCTCATTGTGGTTATCTGGGATGTTAAGCTCATTCTTGTATAGTTCTTCTGTGTAGTTTTGCCATCTCTTCTTACTCTCTTCTGCCTCTGTTAGGTCTCTGCCATTTTGGTCCTTTATCATGCCCATCTTTGCATGAAACGTTCCCTTCATATCTCCAATTGTCTTGAAGAGATCTCTGGTCCTCCCTATTCTGTTGTTTTCTTCTATTTCTTTGCACTGTTCATTTAAGAAGGTATTCTTATCTCTTCTAGCTATTCTCTGGAATTCTGTATTCAATTGGGTGTATCTTTCTCTTTCTCCTTTGCCTTTCGCTTCCCTTCTTTCCTCAGGTATTTGCAAAGCTTCCTCAGACAGCCATTTGCTTTCTTGCATTTCTTTTTCTTTTTGATGGTTTTAGTTGCTACCTCTTGTACAATGTTGTGAACTTCCATCCATAGTTCTTCAGGCACTCTGTCTATCAGATCCAGTTCCTTAAATCTATTTGTCACCTCTACTGTATATTCATCAGGAATATGATTTAGTTCATACCTGAGTGGCCTAGTGCTTTTCCCTACTTTTTTTCAATTTAAGCCTAAATTTTGCAACGAGAAGCTCATGATCTGAGCCACAGTCAGCTCCTGGTCTTGTTTTTGCTGACTGTATACAGCTTCTCCATCTTTGGCTGCAGAGCACATAGTCAATCTGATTTCTATGTTGACCGTCTGGTGATGTCCATGTGTAGAGCCGTCTCTTGGGTTGTTGGAAAAGAGTGTTTGTTATGACCATCGTATTCTCTTGACAAAATTCTATCAGCCCTGCTTCATTTTTTACTCCAAGGCCAAACTTGCCTGTTATTCCGGTTATCTTTTGGCTTCCTACCTTAGCATTCCAATCCCCCATGATGATAAGGACATCATTTTTGGGTGTTAATTCTATAAGGTGCTGTAGGGCTTCATAGACCCGGTCTATTTCATCCTCTTCAGCACTAGTGGTTGGGGCATAGATTTGGATTATTGTGATATTGAATGGTTTGCCTTGGATTCGAATTGAGATCATTCTGTCATTTTGGGGATTGTATCCCAATATTGCTTTTCCTATTCTTTTATTGACTATGAAGTCTACTCCATTTCTTCTGAGGGATTCTTGCCCACAGTAGTATACCTGATGGTCATCTGAGTTAAATTACCCATTTCCTATTCCACTATTAGTTCGTTGGATCATAAGTGTCGATGTTCAGTCTTGTCATCTCTTTTTTGCACTACGTCTAGCTTGCCTTGCTTCAGGATTACATTCCAGATTCCTATGAGAAAAAAATCCTTTACAGCATCGGACTTTCCTGTTCACCACCAGATTATCCACAGCTGAGCGTCCTTTCGGCTTTGGCCCAGTCGCTTCATTCTTTCTGGTGCTACTAGTACTAGCCCTCTGCTCTTCCCCAGTAGCATATTGGACACCTTCCGACCTGCGGGGCTCATCTTCCAGCGTCATATCTTTTTGCCTTTTAGTACTGTCCATGGGGTTTTCATGGCAAAGATACTGGAGTGGTTTGCCATTTCCTTTTCCAGTGGATCACATTTTGTCAGAACTCTCTGCTATGACCTGTCCGTCTTGGGTGGCCCTGCACAGCATAGCTTATAGCTTCACTGAGTTACGCAAGCCCCTTCGCCACGACAAGGCAGTAATCCATAAAGGGGCAGATAATAATAAAACCTGGCAATGGCTAAGAGCAGGAAAATTGAAGAAAGAGACCGAGGGACTAATTCTGGCTGCACAAGACCAAACCTTAAGGACAAATGCATACAAAGTCAAAATTGAGACGACAGCAACAGACAGTAAGTGCTGCCTATGCAAAGAAGCTGAAGAAACAGTGGACCACTTGGTAAGCTGTTGCAAGAAGATTGCACAAACTGATTACAAGCAGCGCCATGACAAAGTAGCAACAATGGTGCATTGGAAGATCTGCAAAAAAATATCATTTGCCTGTAAGCAAAAACTGGTGGGATCATAAAATAGAGAAAGTCATAGAAAATGCTAAAATTAAACTGCTCTGGGACTTCAGAATTCAAACAGACAAGCACCTGCAACATAACACCCCAGACTTAACAATTGTCGATAAGAAAGACAAAAAAGTCTGGATAGTGGACGTGGCAGTGCCTGGAGATAGCAGAACAGAAGAGAAAGAACTGGAGAAGATAACAAAATACAAAGACCTACAAATAGAAATAGAAAGACTGTGGCAAAAACAAGCAAGGGTAGTACCAATAGTCATAGGCTCCTTGGGTGCAATCCCAAAACAACTGGAGCACCACTTGAACACCATTGGCATTGACAAATTCGCTATTAGTCAATTGCAAAAGGCGGCCTTACTAGGAACTGCTTCCATCTGCGACGATATCTGTAATACCATCAAACATCCACATCTGCCTATCCCAGGTCCTGGGTAAGGACTGATAGGTAGACAAAATGCCAAATCCAGTCTGAACATCTGGCTGACTGTGCGATGATCAATAATAATAATAATAATAATAGTGATGATGATGATGTTGGAAGGGACCTTAGAGGTCATCTAGTCCAACCCCCTGCTCAGGAAGGAAACCCTATACCATTTCAGACAAATGGCTGTCCAATCTCTTCTTAAAAACTTCCAGTGTTGGAGCATTCACCGCTTTGGGAGGCAGGTTGCTCCACTGGTTAATTTTTCTAATGGTCAGGAAGTTTCTCCTTAGTTCTAGGTTGCTTCTCTCCTTGATTAGTTTCCATCCATTGCTTCTTGTCTTACCTTCAGGCGCCTTGGAAAATAACTTGATTCCCTCTTCTTTGTGGCAGCCCCTGAGATACTGGAACACTGCTATCATGTCCCCCCTCGTCCTTCTCTTTGTTAATCTAGACATACCCAATTCCAGCAGCCTTTCCTTATAAGTTTTAACCTCCAGTCCCCTAATCATCTTTGTTGCTCTTCTCTGTACTCTTTCTAGAGTCTAAACATCTTTTTTACATCGTGGTGACCAAAACTGGATGCAGTATTCCAAGTGTGGCCTTACCAAAGCATTGTAAAGTGTTATTAATATTTCACGTGATCTTGATTCTATCCCTCTGTTAATGCAGCCCAGCACTGTGTTGGCCTTTTTGGCAGCTGCAGCACACTGCTGGCTCATATTTAAGTGATTGTCCACTAGGACTCTGAGGTCCCTCTCACAGTTACTACTATTGAGCAGGGTACTCCATATACTATACCTGTACATTTGGTTTTTGTTGCCTAAATGTAGAACCTTACTTTTTCATCATTGAATTTCATTTTGTTAGATAGCACCCAGCATTCAAGTCTGTCCAGATCCTCCTGTATCCTAAGCCTGTCTTCTGGAGTGTTGGGTATTCCTGCCAGCTTGGTGTCATCTGCAAATTTGATGAGTTCCTCATTTATCCCCTCGTCCAGATTGTTGATGAAGATGTTGAAGAGCCCTGGGCCCAGAACAGAGCCCTGGGGCACCCCACTACACACTTCCCACCATGTAGAAGTGGTTCCTTTGAGGACCACATGCTTAGTACAGCCAGTCAGCCAACTACGGATCCATCTGGTGGTGATGCTGTCTAACCTGCATTTTTCTATCTTATCAGGTAGTAGGTTGTGATCTATTTTTTCAAATGCCTTACTGAAGTCCAAGTAAATTATATCCACAGCGTTCTTCTGATCCACTAAGTTTGTCACTTGGTTAAAGAATGCAATAAGATTTGTCTAGCATGATCTATTTTTTGACAAACCCATGTTGGCTTTTAGTAATGACTTTGTTTGCCTCTAGGTGTTCACTGATTCATTGTTTGATTATCTTTTCCAGAATCTTCCCAGGTATTGAGGTCAGGCTGATAGCTCTGTAATTTCCTGGGTCCATTTTTTTCCCCCTTTTTTGAAGATGGGAACTACATCAGCTCTTTTCCAGTCCTCTTGTAGTTCCCCAGTGCTCCAGGATATTTGAAAAATATAGTTCAATGGTTCTGAGATCACATCTGCCAGTTCCTTGAAACCCTGGGGTGTAATCAATCTGGTCCTGGTGATTTGAACTCATCTAGGCTGGACAGGTGTTCACTTACCATTTTCTTGCCTACCTTAACTTGTTTTTCTATTCTGTTTTTTATTGCACTATTTTTGGTAGGTTGGTCTGTTTTTTCCCTTTGTGTAAAGACAGATGCAAAAAATGAGTTAAATAGTTCTGCTTTCTCCCTGTTACTTGTCACCTTCTTACCACTTTTCCCAACTAATGGACCAATCATTTCCTTCACTTTTTTCTTGTTTTTTAAATGTTGAAAGAAGCTTTTTTTGTTATTTTTCATTTTGGTCACAAGCCTTAGTTCATTTTGAGCCTTAGCTTTCCTCACTTCATCTTTGCAGGCTCGGGCTATTTGTTGATATTCTGACTTAGTTATGTGCCCCTCTTTTCACTTTAGTGTCCACATTTGTTGGACACTAAGCCAACTGGAATATTGTAATTGAAACCAGACAAAAGTTAAAAACAGGATCTGGAGACATATAATTTAAAAGTTGTGTATAAATGTTTTAAATGATTGAGTCATAACTAGCAATTTATCAATTTGAATTTGGTATAATAACTAAGGGAAACAGAGAGGAAATTTTTGAGGATGTAAACTGATATACGGATAAGCGTGTTTTTGGACTATGTATTACCCAACAACCATGTTGCTTCCGTAAATACCTGAAGTTTTGTAAAAATGAAAAATTAATAAAACTTGTTTTAAAAAAAGAGTGGATCACATCTGGCTAAAAACAGCTTGTTCTTCCACAAGGAATGCACTTTTCATCCACTTCTTATCAATTCTTTTCAAGTGGACGTTTGCATATATTTTAGTCACAATATCTGTTAGAGAAATGGGCCTGGAATTGCTGGGATCCTTTTTAGTCCGCTTTTGATATAGAGGAATTACACTTGCCATCTTTGACCCAAATGGGCAGATATTATTTATATGTGTAAATGTATCTGTCAACGGAGGGTCCCACCAGTCGGGATATTTCTTGAATTGATCAGCTGGTAGAAAATCCTCTCCAGAGGCTATATTGCTCTTCAAACCTTTTATGATGAATTTGATCATGAGAATTTTAAGGCCAAAAATAGTTGATAAGTTTCCTAACATATTTGTAGATTTTTAATAAAATGGTTGGTTAATATTAGCAGCCCCTAAAGGTTCATAATACATATATGTTTTATCATCAGTAGGAAAGGGAATCCCATAGGACTTAGTTTATAAATCTGAGATTTGTTCATGATTGAGGATATCATTATTTTGGCTAAGACCATGTAAAAAATGTGGGTTTATCATCAGTACTGCACATTCTTATTGTACAGAAGATCATTTGATTGAACAGAGAGCCTCTCCTCGCCTTCACAAGTGTGCAGCAGAAGCCTCTAAGCAATTGGGATGATGTCATGAAAAGACAGGTCTCTTTTGATCCTTGCTTCCTCCCGACTGTATATCCCAATCCGTATTTATAACACTTACAAATACCATAGTGAAAAGATTATTTGCAGCAGAACCAGTTCTTAAACACCCTGATCCTGAGGAACCTTTCATCATCCAAGCTGATGCTAGTGATGTTGCAGTGGTCACAGTCCTCCTACACAAACATCTAAGGGGAGCATCTGCAGCCCTGCACCTATACTTCATGAAAGCTTTTGGGAACAGAGAGAAGATGGCCTGTTTGGGAGAAAGAGGCTTTTGCGGTGATTGGGCGTTATTAACTTGGCACCATTTCTTGGAAGGGAGTAAAGTGCCTTTCGAAGTATAGACTGATCATTATTATTATTCAAAATAATATTGAATTACCTAGAGAAGACACGGTTGGATCTATTGCTTCCACACCAACACCCCACTCACTTTACAGAAAGGGAAGGACAAACACAAACCTGTGGGACTTTGTAGGTGCCTGCTAATGTTGACATCTGGATGGAGCTGTCTCTCTCAGCTGCATCAATAAGAGCCAAAAGCATCTCCTTGCTTCCACAGCTGTAGTTGGGAACATTGGCTTCCCCAGTAGAAAGCATGTCTAGCAAGGCATCTGAAGTGCCGACGGTGTTATCATAGTTGTCATGGATCTTGTAGCCAAGTGTGAGATTGTTCAGGAGCTGGGGATTCTCCCTCAGCAGTTCAATATTGCAAATCTTGGGTAGTAATATTAGCTGTCCATAGGGTAAACTAGTGTAAAACCATGGTCGGGTTAATATTAGCATCAGCAGCAGCACAACAAAAATACTTTTTCTTCATTTAATCATCTTTTTGCTCTACAAACTAGCTGAAACATAAGCCAATATTGATCCAAAACTAGAGGCAAATGATAGTCACCCATCTCCCTTTAATATTGTTAATGTTGAGGATGGGGATAGTCCTCAAAAAGGTTTAACAAATCAGAAACATACATTTATTTTTAGCAGTACTAATATTTATAGCCCAGAATAATTCAGTCATTAAAGAAAAACCACCATTAAAGGAAGGAGATTTTTGATAAGTGACCTAGGGAAGCTGTTCTAAAAACAAGTCATCTACTATTCCTTTAAAAATAAGACATTGCATACCAATCAGTTATAAAAATATGGAAATTGTATGGCAGAGGAAATTGGAACCATTTCAATCATTACTTTCAACCAAAGTCAGTATTCCAGTCGTGAATTTAGGATGGAACACAGAGAAAAAAATAATGTGGATTTATTTCAGGTTACATTTGTCTCATGTTTCTACTCTCAGAAAATAAGGCAAAAGAGAGAGGCTGTGTTAATCAAAAGGATTCAAAAAATTTGTCAGTTCCTGCAAAATAAGAGTAAGTAAAATAAAAAGAAAAAAAGAAGAGTGTTAGAACTGCAAATGGAGGGAATGAAACTCCATCGCATGACTTACGGCTGAATCTGACTAGAAGGAGCCATGTTGAAAGGTAATGTTGCAGGTGCTATTTTTGATGCAGAGATGACTACACCAATGATAAGATCTCCTGGCCTATAATAGCTCCATGGCTTTTCTCCATCCTGGTGGTCCAAATTCAGTGGGCACCTCATCCTCAGCTTGCCAGAGAGTGGCTGGGACACCAGCAGCATCAGAAGCATAAGCAGAAGCAGGAGGTCCATAATTCATGGAGCAGAATCAATCTCCTTCCTCTTTCTAAAAAAAGAATTAGAATTCAAACACTCTGACAGGGTGGAATATCCAGTGCCTTTCCTAATTCAAACAGAGAAATCAAGATTCACCTGAAAGAGAGAGAAAATATATTCAAGAGCACAGCTCCTGTTTGTTCTGTAATGTGAGTCACAAAAAGCATAACCTGTGATATTTATCCTTTTCTAATGCAAGGTCCCTTCCATGTTGCTTCAGTCGGATGTTTACATCACAGGCAGTCAATGGAGACATAGGAGAAGAGGTCTCAGAGACGGGGATGGTAATGATTGCAGTGAGAAGGAGCTTCTGCTCTTGGGACTCTGAACTTCTTCCATGTAAAGAGGGGTAGCTGGAGAAAAGCACATTAGAGGAAAGTCACAGATAGACCCCTTGGGGCAGTGTTCTCTAGTGGTCTTAGTCCTTCCTGTTAGGACATGTCCAGAAAGTCATGCTAGATGGAGAAAGTTCAACAGCCAGGAAAGTGACTTCTGCTGTCCTTCAATGGGGTCTCTTGCCTCCAGAGGCTGCTAGGGAAAGTCACCCAGAGTTATGGACTTTGGTGCCATTCTAGATTGGTGACCCTTAACACTAGTGCTGCCTGTGCTTTATCTCAGTAAACACTCAGTATACTTGAACCCAGCCTAATATTAAGAGTTTGAGATTTTCTTTTCAATGAGATCTCCATGTATCAATCCTAATTTGGAGCTTATTTTATAGTTCCTTGTAACTGAAGTGAAATTTCATTTGCCATCTGTTCAAAAAGATCATTTTTTCCATGATAGCTGGCTAGGAGGCAGGAAAGTGACAGCCTTGGATAGCACCTTTGGCACAGAGAGAGAAAATTGTAGTATGGGTAGAAGTTTTAATTTCCTTGACACTTTCTGTGTTGTCTTTCCATACTGACACAACGAGAGCCATTAAATTTTGACATTTCTTGGTTTAAATAAAACAATTGTGCTGTTATGTCTGCAATTGAGATGGTGGCAGCACCTGCAGTGCGGTGGATGGTGTGACCTGATTTCTTGCCACAACCACCAGAAGTTGGTTTAGGGCAGACATGTCAAACTCACGACATCACTTGATGTCATGGAACATATCGGGACAGTTTTGCCATTGCCGGTAATGGGGTGGGCGCGGCTTCCACATGACGCATCCGGCCTATGGGCCGGGAGTTTGACATCCCTGGTTTAGGGGGACCTGGTGGCAGTTACTCTGTTTGCGTAGATGCATTTGTTCTTTTTGGGCTCGTGTGACATTCCCCTCTCTGAGGCTTTGTTTGTCCTCCCTAGAAGACTTCCATGTGCTTATAGTTTAGTGTCCCTGTGTTCTGGTTTATCTTGGTCAATTGTTGATTATTTTTCTTACCTGGAGCAGGGATGTTAACATATACAGCTTGGCCTAGAAGGAAGAAGTGGGGGTTTGAGTGACAGGGGGAGCTGATGGGATGGGCAGGTCCATCCTTACAATGAGGACCATAGGATGACCAATATCCCAGGTCCATCATTTGAAAGTTTTCCCAGTGTATTTTCCTCAGCTTCCACTCTTAGTGCCTGCCTACCAGATCTTTGGTGGCTCCAGGTACCGGCCGTTCTTTTTTTTTTAATGCAAGTTTTATTAAGTTTTTCAGTTTTTACAACAAAGTTCTTAGGAAACAGCGTGATGATGAGGTAATCAATTATCCAAAAACCAACACATGTATATATAATTCAAATTAACTCATTAAAAATTCCCTCTCTAGTTCCCACCAGTCATGTAACATATTCAGATTAATACATTTCTAGTACAAATCCATCAATCAATAAAATTTGTGACAGGCCATTAATTGTAAAAATCCCAATCTTGCAGTTAAGCTTTACAAAATTCCAATTATCATATTTCAATTAGCCATTACTAAACTTATTATTTAAACTTCGGGTATCCATAAGTTCCCTCTATTCATAACATAATAATTATAATATCTAAGAAAAAAAGAAAAAAGCATATTATTCCCACAATTACATTCTTATATTTCCTAAACATATTCTATTCTTGTTCTAGTATCTTCTTATTTACTAATACCATATCTTCTGTTAACACAATCCATTTTCTTATTCTCCTTCCAATACAAAATAATTATCATACATAAAGTAAACACATTAATTCAGAAAATACAGTCTATATCTCAAGTATATATTCTACTAACCAAAAATTTTTCTCCCACTTATAATTCTAAATTTTAAACCTTAAGTCAATTCGTGTCTAAAAAGCCTTTTTAACCCATTGCATACAATTTTAGGTCACACTCTTAAGTCTTATTCTAGCTTTCTTTTTGTGCCAAGCAGGTTTCCATAACAGAGCCTCTATATCAACAAATAAATCTCTCTTTATTCCTTGTAGTATCATTTGAGTAAGAAAAAAAACCCGTCCCATCCTCTGTTTTAGGAACCTGACTCCTTTGTAATTGATCCTTGTTGTTTTAAAAGTTCAAGTCTCGACATTTGATTCTGCTGAGTACGACACTCAATTTTGTGGTTAGTAGTTGGTTATCAAAATTGTCATAGTTCTCAATCAATTGTGTTTGTGCGTCCATTCCTGTTACTTTTAAAATTGTATATGGTTTAGTTAAAGTCACTTTTTGATCATCAGGAGTCTCAATAGGTTGTATATAAAATGGCGTAGAATCTTCTTTAGTGTTGGTTGATTCCTCTTCTGTTGTTTTTTTTGGGGGGGGTCTGTAGGATAGTCAAATGAAGCCTGGAGGTTGGTTTGTAAGTTCAAAGCAGGGTTTCTGTTTTTTATTTCTGTAGTAATCTCTTTTATTTGAACGCATATTTGCTCAGTGGCTTCATAGATTTTTTCCAATATAAGTTTACAGTTGAGCTGTAAATAGGGTTTCTCCATTTCAATAGTAACTAGAGACGCTCCTGTTATCTCAGTACCTGCCTACCAGATCTTTGGTGGCTCCAGATACCAGTCATTCTTTCTGAATGCCAGGTGGATGTGTAACATGGCTTCTCTTGTCCATGGTGTTCCCTGCCATGTCTCCCTGAAGTCTAGTTGTGCCCAGAGGGGAGGAAACCTCTCCTCAGTTGCAAATGTGGCCACCTGCTTTGTGGGTTTGCCTCAGGTAAGAGTCCAGGGAAGTGGAGGAGGGTTGGCTGTGGTCATCCATGGTTTACTGTAGGCTCTAAACAGGTTGCACCTAAAGCTTTCTTTTGTCTCAGGGGGGTTGCAAGAAAATTTCTCCAGCCTGCTGAAGTATTTTGTGTGAATGTGGCCCTTACTAGAAGATAAGGGCTTCACCCAGATTCAACCTCCAGAAATAAACCATGATTAAATGTTGCAAGTGTGAATGCAGCCATTGGTGAAGTGAGCAGGTTAAGTGGCTTGTATGACTAAAACCAGATACAGCCTGGTGTAGTGGTCAAGGCGTCAGACTAGTAACAGGAAACCACGAGTTCTAGTCTTGCCTTGGGCACAAAGTCAGCTGGGTAAACCTGGGCCAGCCAACCTCTCAGAGCCCTGGGAAATAGGCAAAGGCAAACCACTTCTGAAAAACCTGCTCTGTCAATGCTGCAAATACTGTATATTCTTGCTTTGACAATATGCAAAACTGTCTGGCATTTATTGGGTTAATACTTAGCTTAGACTGAGCGGGGAAAAAGCCCGGGAAAGAAAGAGGAAGTAAACGTTTGACCTTCTCACTAATTGGATAATGTGACCTGTGACTGCATGAGAAGGGAGGGGTTGAGCAAGGAAAGCTTGATGCCAGCGACAGGAAGTTCAGATTCTGGCATTAACCAGTCCAACATGGTGACCGGAAAAAATTGTAGCTCTGCAAATAAAGACTTTAGGAAACATGCCTGAAAGTTCTTTGAAGTGCTTCATTAGTCGGAACATGTGACATCATGCCAGAATCCACACTTTTTTCAAACGATCTACGTCCCGATCTATCAACAGCTGCTTCTATGCCTGAAAGGAGCTGGCAAAATTTCGGGGGAGATCTCATCATGGAGAAAGAAAGATTGCCTGAAACCAGCCCCGTAGCTGCAGCAGTTTCCCCGGGGGGGAAAGCGACAGCCAGCAAGCCGGGGGAGGGAGAAATTTGGCAGATTTCCCAGCTGAGAGCGAAGACTTCAAAAGCAGCATGGACAGATAACACAGTTATGGGTGAGTCATTGGAAAGATTTCAAAACTTAGAAATGAGAAACAGAAAACAGTCCCTACAAAGTGAAACCTTCATCCCTAAGAGAGAGAATCCCAGTTTGAATCCTCTGCAACAAAGGGGAAATTGGGTTCCCCAGCAAGTGGCTGATCCACGTCCTCTGAACTTACCACAGCCAATAGAGGCCTTGCAATGTCTTGGGGTGGTACAGAAGCCAGGAAATCAGCAGCTGGGGGGAGAACAGCCACAGCAAGGAGGTTGGCCACAGCCCCCACACGTGCAACCCCTGGGCATAAATCTGCAGCCAGGTTGGGGCCTACAGCAACTGGGGTGGCCACAAGAGCGATGGGGAGCCCAGCAGGAAGCCTGTCAGACCCTGCCTTTGCCAGCCAGAGACCCCAACCCTGAAGAGAGGGTGAGTTCCAGTTTGAGGCATCTGCAGCAATGGGTAGATGGGTTTCCCCAGCAGATGAATGATCAGCAGCAGCAGAGGGCACCACCACCCCCTGCAGTCCAACAACAGAGAAGACCACTACAACCCCCCCCTTGCTCAGCCACCATTGGGAGGCCTACAGCAGCAGGGGGTACCATCCAACCCCGCTGGCCAGCAGCCATGGAACCAGCCCCAGTGGGGGCCACAGCAGCCTGTGTTTGCACCACCCTTCAATGCAACGTTCGATGGGGACCCAGAGAAGCTGATTTTTTTCCTCAACCAAGTGCGTTCTCATTTAAATCGCTGGGCCTATCTCTATCCGGAACCAGGGGCCATGGTTGACGTCATTGGGGCCAACCTGGAGGGAGAAGTATCTGAATGGCTGAACAATCTATATAGCGAGCAAGCCCTCGAATTGGAGGATCCCCATCTCTTTCTCTTAGGACTGAGAGAACGATTTGAAGACCCATCCATCGGCCTCAAAGCAGCAGGACAAATTCACAAGATAAAACAAGCAGGGAGGCCTGCCCTAGAGTACGTGCGAGAGTTCCGCAAGATGGCAGATCGAATAGAGGGGTGGCCTGAGCAGTCCCTCATCCATCACTTCATCGAGGGATTAGATGATCACCTCTCCCAGGCTTGCATCTATCGAGAAGTACCTGATCGGCTGCAGGAGTGGTACCAGACGGCCGTGAAGCTGGATGTTAAGCTCTCTCGCTATAAAAAGCCACCCCCACAGGAACCCGAACAGCAACCAGAGCTACCTGAACAGCAATCACCCCCACGAAAGCCTTCAACCACTGCAAGGGCTGAGAGACCCAGCAGCCCTTCCTTCGAATGTTTCCGGTGTGGACAAGGAGGACACCGAGCGGCCACCTGTCCAGTCCCCTACCCTCGACTGCAGAGCAAGCCAGGACCGGAGATGCAAAAGAAACCTGCTCAGCGGCTACCAAGAGAAAAATCCAATCGACTCACGCAAAAACCAGTTGCCCAGGTTACACCCCACACACAGGAGGATGCCAAGACTCCAGGTGGACCTGCCCCTGCTCTTCCCTTCTTTGATAGCAACGATGAAGGAGAAAACGACCCAATGGTGAGTCAACAAATCCTGCCTTTTTCACTGCCCGCCAAACTTGTAATCCCTACGTCTGGGGCACAAATAGACTTAAACGTACTAATTGATTCGGGATGTACCTGCTGCATTATTAGTCTGGCGTTTGCCATGAAAATGGGCATAAGGGCAAAACAGCTTTCCAAACCGATGAGATTTGAGCAAGCCGATGGCTCCCTGATGGGAGGGACTCTTATTACACAATGAACGGAGCCCTTACGCCTAGAAATAGGTGCACACTGGGAGTTTATTCGTTTCCTGGTGGCTCCAAAGATGACCGAGGCAGTGATCCTGGGACTAGCCTGGTTGGACACATGGAAGCCATTTATCTGGTGGGAGAAAGGAATGAGAATTGTGAGACTACCTATAGGGCCTGATCCCCCCATTGATTCAACAGATGTTACCGGGCATCTTAGGCCACCCAATGAGCGAGCGCACATGGCCGTCTCACTGACCCCAGGTGAACCAGTCCTCCCCAAAGAATACTTGGACCTGGCGGAGGTGTTCAGTGAAAAAGAATGTGATGCCCTACCCCCTCACAGACCCAATGACTGCTCCATCGAACTGGTGCCCGGAGCCAAACTCCCACGTCCGAGGATGTATGCTATGTCCCCCCTCGAAATGGAGGAGATGCAGCGATATGTGAACAAGAACCTAGCGAGGGGGTTTATTGAATGGGCCAAATCTTCCGTGGGAGCCCCTGTGTTGTTCAAAGAGAAAAAAGATGGGTCTCTTCGTCTCTGCGGAGACTACAAGGGACTCAATGCTGTAAGTGTGGAAAATAAATACCCCCTCCCCCTCCTAAAGGATTTATTGACCCACCTGGCTAAGGGGAGTGTCTTCACTAAGTTAGACCTAAGAGAGGCATACTACCGGGTGAGAATAAAAGAGGGAGACGAGTGGAAAACTGCCTTCAACTGCCCTATGGGGAGCTATCAGTTCAAAGTCATGCCATTTGGATTACAGGGGGCCCCAGCTGTATTTATGCAGTTGATTAATGAGGTTCTACTTGATCAATGGGTGAGAGGATGGGAAGAAGTTTGGAAAAACACAAAAACTGCTTTAAAAAAGACTTTTGAAACCTATAAAAAGCAGGCTGATAAAAAGAGGGCTCCCCAAAGAACATTCCAAGTTGGAGAAAAGGTCTATCTGTCAACTAAATATCTACGCCTCAAATTGCCCAGCAAGAAATTGGGACCAAAATTCTTGGGGCCTTTCCCCATAGTAAAGGTCATCAACCCAGTCACAGTACAACTAAAACTCCCTAAACTGTTAGGGAAAATTCACCCAGTTTTCCATTGTAGTTTGTTGAAGCCTTATCGGGGCTCCACTTTGAGACCTCCTCCAAAGAAGGCACCTGGACCCCTCGTAGTGGCAGGGCAGACCCACTATGAAGTGAAACGTATCCTTGACTCCAGAATCTTTAGAGGGAAATTACAGTACTTGGTACAATGGAAGGGATACCCATTGTCTGAAGCCACCTGGGTGAAATCTAGTGAAGTGAACGCTGACAGATTGATCGAAAAGTTTCATGTGAAACACCCCAGCAAACCGAAAGATAACCCTTAACATATGCTTTTGTTTCCTTACAGGATCTGTCCTTCTTGTAAGGGGGGCCGGATGTCAATGCTGCAAATACTGTATATTCTTGCTTTGACAATATGCAAAACTGTCTGGCATTTATTGGGTTAATACTTAGCTTAGACTGAGCGTGGAAAAAGCCCGGGAAAGAAAGAGGAAGTAAACGTTTGACCTTCTCACTAATTGGATAATGTGACCTGTGACTGCATGAGAAGGAAGGGGTTGAGCAAGGAAAGCTTGATGCCAGCGACAGGAAGTTCAGATTCTGGCATTAACCAGTCCAACATGGTGACCGGCAAAAATTGTAGCTCTGCAAATAAAGACTTTAGGAAACATGCCTGAAAGTTCTTTGAAGTGCTTCATTAGTCGGAACATGTGACATTTTCCTTTTGTCAAAGTCTTGAATTTTTTCTTCATTTTAAATATAGTCTTTTGTGTTGTAACGGCCTGGGTAATGGGCTGTGTGTCATTACAACACAAAAGACTAATGGGCACACAGCCAGCACCTCAGCTACTCAGGATGATATGAAACAGCCGAACAATCCGCAAACAATAACTCCAACACAGCCAACCAACCCACCTATAGCAACTAAGCCAGCACTCCACACACCCCCACCAATATTTACAGAGAGACGGCAGCTCCGATCACACTTTGCTTGCACAAGCACGAAGCCGAAGACACCAGCCTGAAGATGATGAGTCGGACCTGGTCGAAACATTGCCAAGATACTCTCAATCTTACATGGGAAAAGACCCGAATACGCCAAGACCTGCATACCTGTACCCATGAAAATCTACGAAAACATATATATATATATGTATATATATACTCTTTCATTTTCTCCTAAAAGAGAGAAGATTTTGACTTCAACTCCTCCAGTTCTGAGCCAAGACAAAAGTCCCACCTCTCTCCTTCTCTAGTGGCTGCCTCTAGTCCTGGCCTGCCCCTGTCGTCGTGGCAACCCAGCAGCAGCCAATCAGGCAGGAGGGCAGAAACAAGGGTTGCCTGGGAGCTCAGCCACCAATCAGACTCCTGGAGAAGAGGCTGAAGGAGCAAAGACAAAGGGGGGGGGAGAGGAAAACATCCAATAAGGAGAGAGAATTAGAGAGTTTTTCCTGTGATGAGAAAGAGGCAGAAACTGCCAGAGATGCAGAGGGAGGGGAGGCCGGAGTCCTGGAAGGGCCTTTCCCCCCACCCAGAAATCCCTGCAATGGAGGGCTTCTCCTCCGGGGGGGCTTGGGCAAGGGGGGGGGCGGAGGGACCCCCAGGATGCCCCTTCCTCAGAGCCCCAGAGGGCCCCTCCAGGGAGACCCCCCGGCCTTTCCCTCCCCAGCAAAGCCGGATCCCCCTTGGGAGACCCAAGCCCTGGATGGCTTCTCCCCCCCAGGAGCCTTTCCTGGAAAGACACAAAGAGGAACTGGAGCCTCCCAAACCCCCCTCCACTGCCTCTCCCCCTGAAATGCAACTCCAAAGCCCATCATCCACCTTAGTCTCTTCCCAGAATGGGGGGAGTGAAGGGTTCCCCCAGTTCCCCTCCTCCTTCCTGAGCCTTTTCTATGGGCAACGTGACACATCTGGGCTTTGCTTTCCCCCCTCAGGGCCCCATGTGTGGAAGGGAGTGGCAGTGGAACATGGGTCCTTCCCCTCCCTCTCTTCCTTACGTGGGGTGAAAGTCATCCTTTATTTCTCTCATTTCTCTCTCTCTCATTCTCTGTACATGGATGTGATTTTTTTTAATTATGTCATGTCCTGATGACTAGTTTTTAACTAGCAGATTTTTTAAATTTTATTTTATCCTGGTCTCACTATTGCATCAGTCTTTTTATATTCAACATTAACTTTCAAAATAAAGTAAACTTTGTTTTTAACTCAGTAGGAAGCTATTCCAGTTCTGTGACATGTTCAGGCATTAAGTCGTCCCCGGGGTTTTCTCTTTAACCGCTGTGCCCACAAATATCAGATTTCTTTTTCTTCAGCCACAGGTGCCGTGTATTCCCTCTGGGGCAATTTCAAGCCTGGAGCTTCCCAACCTCTCAATTCTTACTGAAAGATTTAATTCTAGCTCTGCCCTCTCATTTTGAATCCTCTGGGGATTATTGCCCTTCCATTTCTCTCCAGAGAAGGGCCCAACAAACTCTGAGTCCCAGAACTAGTTGAATTAGCCGGGATCTCTGGTGAGAGGGAGAATTATTATTATTATTATCCTCAAAGTTTCCGCTCTGCTCTTTGGCCGAATCCTCCAGGGAGACTTTGGGCAGAGACAGATGGAACCAGCTGCAGGTCTCTGCTTCTCTCTCTGACCCGGGAGGCCCAAAATGGAAATCTTTCCTGGGGGAGAACTTGGCTTTAGGCAAAAAGCCCCACTGGGAGATTTCAGACTTGGGACTTCCCTCCCCACTCAGGATCAGGGCTGTCTGTCTTCCTTCACACCAAAGTGGGCCACCCTGGGGGAAATAAGAGCTGAATGCCAATGCAGCCATGTTGCTGCCTGCTGAGGTCACCCCCCCCAAAAGACCCCCCTTTTCCATCTCCTTTCCCTAAATGTGAGCTCTTTCTTCAGCCCCTCCTTGACTCCCTTATGCCCCCACCAAGCCCCTCTTTAACATATAGAAGTTTTGGGGGTCCTGCGGCCTTCCAGATGTGGCTGGGTAACATCTTCCCCTCTGGCTGGAAGCCCCTTCCCCTTCGATCCTGCCCCAAGGGGACCCTGCAGTGCTTGGGCCTGATCCTCAGGCCTGCCGGAAGTGGACTCCATTTTGAATACTCCGTCGAGTCCTTGTAGAAATGGCGACTGCTTTTGAAGCTTCCCACCCTGATCCTCAGGCTGTTGGGAGACTGCAAAGCTCTCCTGGCTCTTGCTGGGTGTTATGTCCTGAGCCTGTGAAGGCAGGTCGGGGCATTGCAACGGTCCCGGGCAGGTGCAAGCTGCCTGGGACCAGACTGGCTGTCGCCAGCACTCGCGTGCATGCGCAAAGTGCAAGCGTGCCAAATGTTGCAGTTTGGCCCGGGGATCGCCTATAAAAGGAGTTGGGAGACTTGGGCGTTGTTGGCGTCTTGTAACCAATATGCTTTCACGAATAAAGAGGCTCCTGAGAACTGCGACTGTCTCTTGCGTCATTGCCATTTCTCTGATGACTTAACACTGCCGGCAAAGGTGGGATGCCTTATAACGACTGCAGACAAGTTGTAAGGTTACCCTGGAGTCCTGAGCAGTAGGAACGGCATTAAACTCAGCAGCTGCCCGCCGATTCAGCAAACATCGGGGGTAAGCTGGCTGATAGACCCTTCCTGTACTACAAAAATGGCAAAAGTTGGAAGACTTTCAGAATTCGACGTCTTGCATCCGGAAAGATGGGAATCCTATGTAGCCAGGGTAGAAAACTATCTTAAAGTCAATCAAGTAAGGGAAGATAGTTTAAAAGCCGCCACCCTGCTGTGCGTTTGCGGTCAAGACACATTCGAGATCGCTGAAAACATAGCAGCACCTGCACCTCTAGAATCTGTTAACTACACAGATCTCAAAAAACTACTAAAGGAACACTTCCAGCCCAAATTGTCCATCATCGCTTGGCGCCACACTTTTTAAAAGAGGGACCAGCGGCCTGGAGAATCAGCTACAGAGTACATTGCTGTGCTGAGAAAAGCCGCTAAACACTGCGAGTTCAAAGATCTAGAAGAACGACTGAGAGACAGATTTGTATGCGGACTGAGACATAGAGAATTGCAGCAGAGACTTTTCGCTAAAGAAGACTTATCATTCCAAGATGCCTTGAGAGAGGTTACTGCAGAAGAGGCAGCAGGTAGCGCCATCAAGAACATGAGGCCGATCAGAAGTACTCCAGAAGCTGTGTCCGTGCACCAGGAAGGAGTCCAAAGGAACTCAGAGGAGGATCCTGATGATGAAGTAGACTGTCTCTACCCCACAAAAAAAGGGAAGCAGAAAGAAAGCTCCTCAGCTGTCCCCAAGTGCCTCGGTTGCGGAGGTCGTCACAAGAGGACCGACTGCAGATTTTGCTCTGCTATCTGTAGAGCATGCGGGAAGCAGGGCCACATTGCAGCTGTGTGTCTGGGCCGTCAGAAGGTACAACCTCGAGAAGAATTGCGCCTGAAAGGTACCAGGGTCCCCAGCCAAAACAGGGTGGGTTTCTGTGCTTCGCGAAGAAGCATTTATAGGACAGGCACACACAAGCCCATTAAGAAAAAGCTGTCACTTAAAGTGAAGTTACAAGGGGTTCCATTGGCTATGGAACTGGATACGGGGTCTGCACTTTCAATCATTTCCATGCACACGTTCAGGAAGATTTGTTCTGGCAGCAGATTTCAGGCCAAGCTGAGGCCTTCCGACATTGTGTTAACAGACTTTCAAAACTCCAGAGTGTATCTTAAGGGGGAGGCCACCCTTAACATGCAGTACAAGGATTTTGAAGGTCCATTAGATGTAATAGTAGTAGGGGGTGAGCGAACGAGTCTCATAGGACTCGATTGGTTGAGGCCTTGGGAATACATGTCACAGGGCTCAATAGCTTGCAAACAGTAGATCTACAGGAAGTCTGCAAAGAATTTGCAGATGTTTTCAGCCCACAGCTGGGCACGTACAAAGGACCCCCTGTGTCCTTAAAACTAGACCCCACTGTCACCCCTATTAGAATTAAAGCAAGAAGGGTTCCTTTTGCTTTAAAAGGTAAAATTGACACCGAATTGGACAAATTGATTCAACAAGGAGTCTTAGAACCTGTTGTCTCCAGCCCTTGGGAGACCCCCATTGTCACGCCTCTTAAGGCTAATGGGGACATTCGCATCTGTGCAGATTACAAATGCACTCTGAATAAGGCATTGCAGCAACATGCCTATCCTGTCCCTGTGGTCAGTCATATTCTGGCCTCCCTCAAGGGGGGGCGTGTTTTTGCAAAGCTTGACCTAACTCAGGCGTATCAACAGTTGCCTGTTGATGATGCTGCTGCTGTAGCTCAAACCATTGTAACCCACAGGGGGGAATTCAAGGTGAAGAGGCTACAATTTGGAGTAAATGTGGCTCCTGGAATTTTCCAAAGCATAATGGAAAACACATTACGGGGTATACCAGGGGTTTGCCCCTATTTTGATGATGTCTTAATTGCGGGAGACTCTACACACAACTTAGCTGAGAGATTAAGGGCTGTTCTGCTGAGGTTCAGGGAAACGGGCCTCAAACTCAAGAAGGACAAATGTAAAATTGGGGTGCCTTCTACAGATTTTCTGGGATTCAAAATCGATGCTTCTGGGATTCACCCTACTGAGTCCAAATTAAAAGCTATTTTGCATGCTCCTAGGCCAAAGTCCAAGGCCGAACTACAGGCTTTTCTGGGCCTTTTGAATTTCTACAACTCCTTCCTTCCAAACAAGGCTAATGTAGCCGAACAACTTCATAGGCTCCTGGACAAATAGGCAGTGTGGCAGTGGTCACAAAAACATGAAGCAAGTTTCAATGAGGTTAAGGCCTTACTCACTTCTAACAGTGTGCTTGCACATTTCAATGAGTCCCTTCCTGTGTGCATCGCTTGTGATCCTTCTCCTTATGGGGTGGGAGCAGTACTAAGCCACCTCAGACCGGATGGAACTCAGGTTCCTGTTGCATATTACTCCAGAACCTTGTCTTCTGCAGAGCGAAATTATGCTCAAATAGACAGGGAGGCTTTAGCTGTTGTTGCTGGAATCAAAAAGTTCCATGATTTCTTATATGGCAGGCATTTCACCGTCTTCACTGATCATAAGCCTTTGTTGGGGCTGTTTACCACACATAAACAAACCCCCCAAATCATCTCCCCCAGAATGCTGAGATGGTCTATCTTCCTGTCAGCCTATGATTTTTCTTTAATTCACAAACCTGGAAAAGAAATGGGCCATGCTGATGGCCTCAGTAGATTACCCCTGCCAGTAGTAGAGGCTGACCCTGCACCAACAATCAACATCCTTTCAATTCAGGCTTTGCCTGAGTCTCCTTTAGATGCCAGGGATGTGGCTGCTGAATCAGCCACAGATCTCACACTCTCTCGTGTCCTGTCTTGGGTTTTATCTGGATGGCCAGAGAGCTGTCCAGGTACTGAGTTTCAGAGTTTCTGGTCTAAAAGGAACGAGTTATCCACATTCCAGAATTGTCTGCTGTGGGGCAGCAGAGTTGTCATTCCTACTTCAATGAGGACTAGGGTCTTAGGTTCCCTCCACGAGGGTCATCCTGGCATTGTACGTATGAAGGCGCTTGCGCACAGCCATTTGTGGTGGCCTGGGTTAGACAGAGACATTGAAGCTAAGGTGCATGCATGCTACCTTTGTCAACGCTCATGCCCAGAAATGCCCCAGGTTCCTGTGCATAGATGGGAGGAAACACAGTCTCCATGGTCTAGGGTGCACATTGATTACGCTGGGCCCTTTCAGGGTCAATTCTTCTTGGTCCTGGTTGATAGCCATTCAAAATGGCTTGAGGTTGTACCTGTCTCTTCCACCACCACTGCAAACACTATTCAAGTACTGAGGGGGATTCTTGCTGCCCATGGGCTTCCTGATGTTTTAGTATCTGACAATGGCCCTCAATTCACTTCTTCTGAATTCCAAGCTTTCTTACAGGCCAACATGATTCGTCATGCCACCTCTGCGCCTTTCCACCCTTTCACCAACGGTATGGCTGAACGCATGTTTCGCATCACCAAGGATGCTTTAAAGAAACTGACCTATGGAGACTGGCATCACAGGTTGGCTGACTTCCTCCTTTCTTATTGCACTACACCTTCCACTTCTACCGGGAGGAGCCCAGCTGAACTTCGTTGGGGGCGCAAACTGACTACTAAGCTTGACCGGTTGCACCCGGACAGACTACCTTCTAAAATCACACACCCCAGGGCACCTAGACAACTGCTAGTGGGTGCCCCGGTTTGGACTCGTACCTACGGGCCTGGTCATTTATGGGTCCCTGCCACAGTGTCCAAGGTCACAGGTCCTTTGTCCTACGAGGTTTCCCTGGATGACAGTTGTGTCCTGCGATGACAAATCGATCAGCTACGCACAAGATGGGACTTTCCTACTGAGACTCCTGGTTCTTTTCCAGGGGGGAGGGGGACCTCTATGGGCAAAGGGAAGGGTGTGGGCTGCAGCCCGTAATCAACGGGGAAGCCACAGATAGCCCATTCCAAGATTCCGCAAGTGCTCCAAACAGGAATTCACGGAGTCTAACTACAACTCAGTCACCAGTGCCTACTCCAGCCAGGGAGTTACCCCGAGGGCATAATCACTATACACCAGCATCATTCAGTACTCCAGTCAGGGAGAATAACCGGGAGCACCCAAACAACTCACACCCTGCAAGAGAGCTGGCACACATTCCGTCTAGTTGGCCCAACACTGCCACTGTTCCTAGGAAGGGGCAAGCACACAGGGAGGTGGTCGAGGAACCGAATCCCGATAACAACACCTCTGGCATCACTCAGGGGACAACTGAGTTTTGGGATAGTACTGAAAACCTAGAAAGCCCGACTATGGAATGGGAATGTGGGGGCAGACAGCCTCATGATAGGTCTAGGGCAGACCTGGGAGGTTCTACAGAGTTGCCCAACAGTGGCAGTCACTTAGAAGGGCCAGAGAGCCTGCAACCAGGCAGGACAACCAGGTTAAGCAGAGAACAAAGCCCTGGCCTGACGAGCCCGGTGGGCAAGCAAGCAGGCCAGGCGTTGGAGCACAGTCCTTGGGGACCATCAGGGTCAAACAATGGGGACAAGCATATAGCACCCCCTAGTCAAGGGGTACTTGGAGGGTACCAAGAAATTCGGAGGTCACAGAGAGCTAAAAGATCTCCTAAATATCTAGAAGATTTTGTAATTCTACTGGCAAAGCAGAGTTAATAGAGGGTATTCCTGTACAAGTAGGAATACTGAACACTGGGG
Source organism: Crotalus tigris (assembly GCF_016545835.1). Classification (NCBI taxonomy): domain Eukaryota; kingdom Metazoa; phylum Chordata; class Lepidosauria; order Squamata; family Viperidae; genus Crotalus; species Crotalus tigris. The sequence continues at coordinate 94,491 of NW_024098561.1, read as the reverse complement.
GAAAATGGAAGCCAAATTGATAACTTGGTACATAGAGCTAGTGTGGGTCTCACACTCGTGTTGAGGTCACGTATTACTATTTATGTGGTTATAGTCTTAGCCGGGGAGGAAGGGGTGTTATTTCCTGAGCCTGTGAAGGCAGGCTCGGGACGTTGCAATGGTCCCGGGCAGGTGCAAGCTGTCCGGGACCAGACTGGCTGTCGCCAGCACTCGCGCGCATGCGCAAAGTGCAAGCGCGCCAAATGTTGCCTTTTGGCCCGGGAATCGCCTTTAAAAGGAGCAGAGGGACTTGGGCGTTGTCGGCGTCTTGTAACCAGTATGCTGTACACTAATAAAGAGGCTTCTGAGAACTGCAACTGCTTCATGCGTTATTTGCCATTTCGCTAAGGACTTAACAGTTACAAATATCTATATGATCAGAGCTTTGTTTTTCAGGACAGCTTTCTGCAAAAGTAGTCAGTTAAATCAAGATGTGACACTAACATTATTCTTGCCTTAAATGTGTTCACATGTCTTTACTACACTCATAGCACTGTTATTCAGTTGACAGAGAAATTGTTTTGATTTTGTTATAACTAAATAATATGTCATAAATGTGATCACAAAATCCTTTTTGGACAAAGAATTATTATTGTTATTGTTATTTTCAGATTATGCTTTTGCTACCCATTAGCTTAGTAAGTCCTTGACCCAAATAAAGCATTATAGCCCCAATATCCTTGGATGTTCTCCAAAAACCTACCATGAAGGCTGGGGAACCAAAACAGATTTTGGGATGATGGAGCCCTTCACAATCCTGTTTTATGCGATCTACCAGGAAAGTAATAATGTACTTTCAACAAGAATAGACGGACAAAAGGGATGTTTCACATTCTTCCATAGACTAAATTCTATTTCTGAAAAATCCACCCAGTCTACTCATGCAACAATGAGGCCCTAAATAGAAGCCCAGTCTAGCTCAATACCAACAAAGAGGAAAAATAACAGCTCTCAAAAGAATCCAGCATGGCTGCATAAAGAACTCTCTGACAAATTGAAAGATAAAAAGGACAAGTATAGAAAGTGGAAAGAGGGGCATATAACTAAGTCAGAATATCAGCAAATAGCCCGAGCCTGCAAAGATGAAGTGAGGAAAGCCAAAGCTCAAAATGAACTAAGGCTTGCGACCAAAGTCAAAAATAAAAAAAGCTTCCTTCAACATGTAAAAAACAAGAAAAAAGTGAAGGAAACGATTGGTCCATTAGTAGGTGAAAGAAAGAAAATGATAAGTGAGCACCTATCCAGCCTAGACAAGTTCAAATCACCAAGACCAGATGGATTACACCCCAAGGTTCTCAAGGAACTGGCAGATGTGATCTCAGAACTACTGAACTATATTTTTCAAAGACTCTGGAGCATAGTGGAACTACCAGAGGACTGGAAAAGAGCTGATGTAGTTCCCATCTACAAAAAAGGAAAAAAAATGGACCCAGGAAATTACAGACCTATCAGCCTGACCTCAATATCTGGGAAGATTCTGGAAAAGATAATCAAACAATGAATCAGCAAACACCTACAGGCAAACAAAGTCATTACTAAAAGCCAACATGGGTTTGTCAAAAATAGATCATGCCAGACAAACCTTATTGCATTCTTTGACCAAGTGACAAAATTAAGGGATCAGAGGAATGCTGTTGATATAATTTACTTGGACTTCAGTAAGGCAATTGATAAAGTAGATCACAACCTACTACTCAATAAGATAGAAAAATGCGGTTTAGACAGCATCACCACCAGATGGATTCGTAGCTGGCTGACCAGCCGTACTCAGCGTGTAGTCCTCAATGGAACCGCATCTATATGGAGGGAAGTGTGTAGTGGGGTGCCCCAAGGCTCTGTTCTAGGCCCAGTGCTCTTCAACATATTATTATTATTATTATTGTTGTTGTTGTTGTTGTTGTTGTTATTATTATTATTATTATTATTATTATTATTATTATCCTGGGATATTCCACAAATCTGTTCATATTTCATATATTCACATTTAGATGTGATGGGTAGAAGATAAATTATAAGAAATAAACAAATATATATTTTCTCTAGTTTGGCCAGTACAGCATATTTTCATACAAGGAATATTTCACATATATCCTAGCACTATAGAGGATACTAATCTTGCTAGTTCTTCGAAGAAGTCAATTGTGCCTTAAGTTAGAGTTAAGTTCAGCATAAATCGCACAATTTTTGATCAAGTTATTTTCATGTGCCCCTTTTTCAACTCTTCATAGGATGATTCCTAGATTGATTTCAATTGCTGTTTTCCTCCCATGTCAAATACAATGAAACAAGAATAAAGATCTTATCAAACTGTTTTTGCTTTCATTATGTAAAAAAACCAAGTGAGTGATAATTTTCATCATTTTCAGGCTCACTGTTTTGTGTCCCCAGAGAATATTTGTGTCTACAATCACAAAGGTTAAACAAATAAAACGAATGAAGTCATATATAATACTTCCTAGAGTAGTATGAGTTAAAGTGTTAAATTTAATTTTTACTTAACTTGATAGAAGATACAGATCACAACTTATCCATGGGTTTAAACAGCCACAAAAAAGTTAACTGACTTACTCTGGACCTAAGACTGCAAAGCAACAGCAGCTTTGAGTAAATAATTATTATTAAAATAACCATAATTAAACTGACAGCTTTTAGGAAAACTACATATCATGTTTAACAGATTTTTCCATACCAACAATTGATCTGTATGATCAGAGCTTTTTTTTTTCTTTTTCAGGACTGCTTTTTGCAAAAGTAATCAGTTAAATCAAGATGTGGCACTAAGATCTTCTCCATTATCATTTTTTTTAAATCAGTGAACAAGATGGTGGTGATAATAATGTTGGCATTAGTTTTGTTACCTTACACAGCTAGCAAATGTCCTGTTGATAAACGTGCAACTCGGGTGCTTCTTCCAATTCTTCACAAATATTACCATTCTGGAGAATTTAACATTGCCAGCATAACTTCTCAGAGCAACGTGCTTTCACGTGCATTATCGTATGAGAAAATACCATTTCCGGAGTACTTTGATGATATTCCGTAAGAACCTGGGATATATTTGAATAGCAATGTGTATCTCTCCTAACTCTCTGTCTGAGCAAGTTGCTTTATAGATGAACTTTTATTCCAATTCATACCATTTGTAATATGACCTCATTCTAGTTTTAGCAGAAAAGCATAATGATAGCATGTTTCTTTATTAATAGAAGCCATACATTCTGTTCTTAATAATGTTTGTGTCCTTCCCTGTTGTTTCTGAAGCTGGTCAGCTCAAGTTGTATTTTGTAACATCATAAAGACTGTTGTGTGCTAATAAGGTTTTGGTTCTCCAACAAAAGCAGGGCATGTTTTCTGATTATATTTATTTCAGGGTAGATTTGAAGACAAGAGCTGCAGCCCTTATGAAGATATATGTTAACCAATTTACTTTTTAACAGCAAGATTCTTTTGTAATCATTTATTTTGACTCCCAAAATTACATCTGTTGAGTTAGAATGTATAGCGGTTGCAATAGATTTTTCCCCACATTAGGGAAAATGACCAACTTTTCAAAACTGATAAACTATATTTTCAGTTTTGGGCAGAATTCTGAACTTGAATGAACAATTCTGGGAACTTGTTTGTGTTTTGGGTTATAAACAGCTGTTAATTATTCCCAATCCTTGACTTTTTAAAAGGATCTTTTTCTTCTTTCTGCTTCTCCTTCTTCTTAGCCCATTCGTGTGTTTGTGTGTCTGCATGTCTATGTGTGGGTGGGTAAGTGGGTGGCTGTTATATCCATGTGATAACACAACTATAAATTCTTCCTGCAAACTGAATCAAATGTTCTGAGTCCCTGAAAGTATGTGCCATCATATACCTGCTGGCCATGAAGATGCTATGCTAAGCTTTCTTCCGGTTGCTGTCCTAGTATATTGTCCTCCTTTTTGAACAGAATAGACCACATGAATCTAATTTTAACAATGCTCTGGAGCTCAGGTTAAGATATTCTACAAGGGAATGAACAAGAACACTGGGTTTTAAAATCATGAATCATGCAGAACTATCTACGCAGCCCTGTGAAGGAATGAAGGAGGGTCATTTATAATCTTAATACAACTGTATGAATGGTTTGCCTTTACTGAATGCAGGCAGATGCAGATTTCCCAAAACATGTAACAGAATTATTGTGTGCGTGCTGAGTAGAAGTTCCAAATTAAATTCACATACAAATTTCAAAAAGGGATACCTTACCAGAGTGCATTGTTTTCTCCCAAGTTACCCTTCCCGCCATAACAGCTACATAATCTATCTCAGATATAGCATCATTTGTTTGATATATATATTTAATACGTATTTTGCTATATTTAGCAATTTTGAAATGTGTGGTTATGTCTTATGTACTTCTTTGTAGGGTGTTGACTCAGCATCACCAGCATATCCTGGCACTGGTATTTGCTGTGAAAAAAATCAATGAAGACCCACATATTTTGCCAAACATCACTCTGGGCTTCCAGATCTATAACAGCCATTTCAGTGCAAGCCGGACTTATCTTGCCTCAATGGAACTGCTCTCCCCCCAGAAGAGGTTCATTCCAAACTACAAGTGTGACAGGAGAAACAATGCAGTTGCCGTCATTGGGGGACCTAACTCAAATGTCTGCCTCCATATGGCCACCATCCTTGGTTTCTACAAGATTCCACAGGTAAAGGACATCTATATTTCTCACGCTTCCCTTATTGGCTTTATTACAATAAGGGGAAAACTATGTGGCTTTTTTAGAGTTGAGACTCATATGTTCACTTTCATCCTTCATAATTGAATGTCAGAATTCCTCTGCTTATAGAGACTAAAATATTTTTTCCTGTGATTTGTCTCATGTCCCCCATTTCTTTGCAGAAGAAGGGCATACCTTCCAATCTGCCAAAATTGAGAGTAATAGATTTTATCCTTGACTTTTCATAATTTGATTTAGAAGACTTAGTTGCTAGAATCTAAAAAGAACTAGCAATGATTTCTGTGATCAAAAACTTGCACTAACGTGTTTACATATACAGAAGTATTTTGGGCAAACTGTTTTTTCCTGTTGCTATCTTCTATTGTTTTCTATTGATGTCTCATAGAAAACAGGATCACATGAAAACATAGGATCATGGCAGCTATATTATTACAGATATATTAACAGAATATCAGAGTTGGACGGGAGGTTTTCTAACCCAACCCCCTGCTCAGGCAGGAAACCCTATACCATTTCAGACAAATGGTTGCTTAATCTCTTCTTAAAAACCTCCAGTGTTGGAGCACACACAACTTCTGGAGGCAAGATGTTCCACTGATGAATTGTTCTAATTGTCAGGAAATTTCTCCTTTGTTCTAGATTGGTTCTCTCTGTGATTAGTTTCCATCCATTGCTTTTTGTCCTGCCTTGAGATGCTTTGGAGAATAGGTTGAGTCCCTCTTTTTTGGGGCAGCCCCTGAGATATTGGAAGACTGATATCATGTTCCCCCTCGTCCTTCTTTTCATTAAACTAGACCTACCCAATTCCAGCAACCATTCTTTGTATATTTTAGCCTACGGCCCCTAATCATCTTTGTTGCTCTTCTCTGTACTCTTTCTAGAGTCTTAATATCTTTTTTAAAAAATATTGTGGTGACCAAATATATTCACCCATAGATATTATGACATAATTTTTCAAAAATATTTTTGTTCTTTATTTTTAAAAAAAGGTTACATATGGATCTGCTCCAGTACTGCATTACAGAAGCCAAGCTGGCTTTGTGCAACAGATGTTCCCAAGAGGCACTCATCAATATAATGGGATCCTTCACTTACTTCTGCATTTCAGATGGACATGGATTGGGGTGCTTTACCTTGATGATGACAACGGGGAAAGGTTTGTGCAGAATGTCCTTCCCTTTTTCTCTGAGAAGGGCATTTGTTTTGACTTCATACAAAGGCTCCCCAAACAAGGATTTACGGGGGAAATGCAGAAACTTATAGAAGGAGGACTTGCAACTTACAACACCATTATGAGAAACAGTTCCAACGTTTTGCTCATACATGGAGAAATTCAGACAATGCCAATTTTGAGATTCATGATAGCAAGTTCAGTATATTTGGATATATCTTCAAAGCCAGGTGATAAAGTCTGGATGATGATGGCTCAAATGGATTTCACTTCCTTTGCTTTCCAGGGCAACTGGAGCATAGACTTCCTTCTTGGTGCTATCTCCTTGGCAGTCCAGTCAAAGAAAGTGTTGGGATTTCGAGAGTTCCTTCAGACCAGAAATCCTATCTCAGAAAAAGAAGACGGTTTTATCCAGAGCTTCTGGGAAAGTGTGTTTGAATGTTTTTTCTCAAGCCCCGCTTCAGAAAATACGTCTGAGAAAATCTGCACTGGGTTTGAAAAACTGGAGTCTCTTCCTGGTTCTCTTTTTGAAGTGAAGATGTCTGCTCATAGCTATAGCATGTACAATGCCGTCTATGCTATAGCACATGCTCTGCACCACATACATTTCTTGAAATTCAAGGAAAAAATAATGGTAAAGGGGCAGAGAAAGAAACTTCTCAATCAATACTCTTGGCAGGTACAGTATATGCCCTTAAATGTAAATACAGGATGATAGCAGTGTTCCTATATTTGATGGGCTGCCATGAAGAGGAGTGGGTTAAACTATTTTTCAAAGCACCAGAAGCAAGACAAGAAGCAATGGATGGAAACTAATCACAGAGAGAAGCAACCTAGATCTAAAGTAGAAATTTCCTAGCAGTGAGAACAATTAACCAGTGGAACAACCCATGGAACCACTTGTGAGCAGACTTGTCTTTAAAAGTTATGGGTGCTCCATTGCTGGAGGCATTTTAGAAGAGTCTGGACTGTCATTTGTCTGAAATGATATAGAGTTTCTTGCTTGAGCAGGCGGTTGGACTAGTAGATCTCCAAGATCCCTTCCAACTCTGTTATTCTGTTCTTTCTAGTCTATTTTATATCACAAATGGAAAATAGCTTATCGTAGCTTTATATGCAAAGGTATAACTTATAGGCTACAATCTGTGAGTTAAGAAGGAGGAGGGTGGAGGAGGAAAGTAGCTGAGTCCCTGCTGATTGGACCTCCGTTGAATTTAAACCGCCCAGAGATTGCTGGGAAGAGCTACAATCTGTGAGTTAAGAAGGAGGAGGGTGGATAGGAAAGTAGCTGAGCCTCTGCTGATTGGACCTCCATTGCATTTAAACTGCCCAGAGGTTTAACTAAACCTAATTAACTAAAAATTAAAAACAGCAGTGGTACATTCAGGACAAGCGTGTCTGAGATTCCTTTCATCTCAGAATGTCTGGCTTAGTTCAGTTGCCTTATTTTGCAGCTGTCTTTCACAGTACTCTTTTCAAACTGGGAAACTGTCCTATCTGTAAACAAATCACAAGTCTACAAGGACAGATTATTTATCTAGGGTCTGTAATCGGCACTCTTCAGGTAGAAATTAGGTGTCCGGTTCAGCCCTTCTAATCTACTGAGCCTCCATATTGGATCTAATCCTCAGTAACAGAGATGAAATGATGTAAGGTGTTGAAGCTACAGGAACCTTGGGGGGAAGTGATCATGCAATATTGGAATTCAACATTCTGGAAGCACAAGCAATAGAACACAGTCAAACTAGAGTCTTGGACTTTAAGAGAACTAATTTCAATAAACTTATAGATGGCTTGGGAAGGATTCCATGGATGAGAATCCTCAAGGGAAAACAACTCAAGAAGCTTGCAAAATTTTGAAAAGTGAGATAATAAAAGCCTAGTCTAGCAAAATACCAACCAAGAAGAAAAATAACAGTTCTCAAAATAAACCAGCATGGTTGCATAAAGAAATCTCTGATAAACTGAAAGATAAAAAGAACAAGTATAAAAAATGGAAAGAGGGGCACATAACTAAGGCAGAATATCAGCAAATAGCCCGTGCCTGCAAAGATGAAGTGAGGAAAGCTAAGGCTCAAAATGAACTAAGACTTGTGACCAAAGTCAAAAATAACAAAAAAAGCTTCTTTCAATAGGTAAAAAACATGAAAAAAAGTTAAGGAAATGATTGGTCCATTAATGGCGGAAAGTGGTAAGAAGGTGAGAAAGCAGGGAGAAAGCAGAACTATTTAACTCATTTTTCACATCTGTCTTTACACAAAGGGACAGTCCAACCTATCAGAAACAGTACATAAAATAACAGATTAGAAACACAAGTTAAGATAATCAAGAAAGTAAGTAAGTGAGCACCTGGCCACCCTAGATGAGTTCAAATCACCAGGGCCAGATGGATTACACCCCAAGGTTCTGAAGGACCTGGCAGATGTGATCTCAGAACCACTGAACTATATTTTTCAAAGATCCTGGAGCACTGGGAAACTACCAGAGGATTGGAAAAGAGCTGATGTAGTTCCCATCTTCAAAAAAGGGAAAAAATTAGATCCAGAAAACTACAGACCTATCAACCTGACCTCAATACCTGGGAAGATTCTGGAAAAGATAATTAAACAATGAATCAGCAAACACCTAGAGGCAAACAAAGTTATTATTAAAAGCCAACATGGGTTTGCAAAAACAGATCATGCCAGACAAATCTTATTGCATTTTTGACCAAATTAGTGGATCAGAGGAATGCTGTGGATATAATTTACTTGGACTTCAGTAAGGTATTTGGCAAAGTAGATCACAACCGAGTACTTGATAAGATAGAAAAATGCAGGTTAGACAGCATCACTACCAGATGGATCCGTAGCTGGCTGACCGGCCGTGCTCAGTGAGTGGTCCTCAGTGGAATTGCATCTACATGGAGGGAAGTGTGTAGTGGGGTGCCTCAGGGCTCTGTTCTGGGCCAGTGCTCTTCAACATCTTCATCAATGATTTGGACGAGGGGATAGATGGGGAACTCATCAGATTTGCAGATGACACCAAGTTGGCAGGAATAGCTAACACTCCAGAAGACAGGCTTAGGATACAGGAGGATCTGGACAGACTTGAACACTGGGCACTATTAAACATAAGGAATGGTTGCTAGAATTGGGTATGTCTAGTTTAAAGAAGAGAAGGACAAGGGGGGACATGATAGCAGGCTTCCAATATCTCAGGGGCTGCCATAAAGAAGAGGGAATCAAGCTATTTTCCAAAGTACCTGAAGGCAGGACAAGAAGCAACGGGTGGAAACTAATCAAGGAGAGAAGCAACCTAGAACTAAGGAGAAACTTCCTGACAGTGAGAACAATTAATCAGTGGAACAGCCTGCCTCCAGAAGCAGTAAATGGTCCAACACTGGAAGTTTTTAAGAAGAGACTGGACAGCCATTTGTCCGAAACGGCGTAGGGTTTCGTGCCTGAGCAGGGGGTTGGACTAGATGACCTCCAAGGTCCCTTCCAACTTTACTACTACTACTACTATTACTACTACTACTACTGCTACTACTACTATTACTACTATCAGACAGGATTGAGAACAATATAGTTCCCTCTGTTGACTTTGGATGGGCAACTCCATTCTACTCCAAACTTTGTATCAATCTGAGAATCCCCATTTCAGTCTCTGATATTTAGTCACTCACTAAAAAATAATGAGACAGAGATCAGAGCTGATTTGATCCTAAAGATCACTTTGATCTCAAGAGATACTCTCATGGATGTTCCCAGAAAAAATTAAATGCTGGATTAGAAATAAATGTTTGTTTTATGTGTACTAATTTCCACAATGTTGCAATTCATTTCTCTGCAATTCATTTTTCCCCCACTGGAAGAAAACACTACTTTTGTCAGTTCTGTACTTCTAGTCCAGTATTTTTCAACCACATCAACTTTAAGATGCATAGACTTTAAGTTACAGACTTCTTCAGTTAGTTGGAGTTCACACATTTAAGTTGCTGAATTTGAGAAACATTGCTCTAGTTTAATAGGATATTGTAGGAGTTGACTAGGCTGAGCCCAATGGAGGGGGTCAAGGACATCATCAATTTGGAGTCCCTTCATGCCCTTAAAAGATCTAAGTCTAGCCCTCCTTGAGTTCCACTGACTCTTAGGATAGAGCTGGAAGGGATCTTGGAGGTCTTCTAGTCCAGCCCCCTGCTCAAGCAGAAGGACCTGTACCATGTCAGATAAGTGACTGTCTAGTCTCTTCTTAAGAACGTCCAGTGATGGAGCACCCATGATTTCTGAAGGTTCCACTGTCCTCTTATCTGCCACTATTTTGCTTTGACCATTAGTAGTTCAGATACCTGCAAAAAGATAGCATGGAATAAACCTGTACTCATTTGAATGATCTTGGTTCCCGATTTCCTGTGTCTCACAAGATATATTAGCAATTCTATATTGATTTTTAAAAATTATGACATTAAAATATTCAGTAATAGAATATTATCTCCTTGTTGATCCCTGCCTGGTGTTTTAAAACTTTCCCCCAAATTTGATCTTAGCTTCATCACATTCTACGAAAAGTATCATTCAACAACAGTGCTGGAGAGAAAATTTCCTTTGATCAAAGTGGAGAAAGAAAAGCTGGATTTGATATTATCAACTGGATAACATTCCCAAATCAGTCTTTCTTGAAAGCAAAAGTTGGAAAGATTGACCCATATGCTTCTTCAAAGAGTATATTCTCCATTAACAACAATAGCATTATATGGCCCAAGAAGTTCAATCATGTAAGGATCCACCTATTTCCTGAGGTATTTCCAAATGTAATAGTATATGGGAATGACCTTGGGAAGAGCCAAGACAAGGGACCAATCAGATAAGAGGTAGTTTAGCCCACAGAAGCAAAGGGGTATGGCAAAAATCTCAGAAGGGATTGTCCCTTGTTTTTTGATGAGTAAAGGGAGACATGTACTTTCAGACTTGCAAAATTTTGTTAGCATAATCTTACAATAAAGTAGACTTAGTTCATCTAAGCTTCCTGTCTGGACTACCATGCATGTCTAACACAGATGTCGTAGCCATGTTTGGTCAAGGAAATCATTGGCATTGGTCCTAGAAGCTGGATTGCAGAGGAGCAATGGAAGTCTCCCAAACAGTTTTGCCTCCTCACCTTAATGGGCTAAAAAGAGATAATATACAGCATAATCTTTCCTAACGCTTCTAAGGCAACACTGCACACATGTGTCAGCATGCTGTCTTCTACGCACGAAAAGAGAAAGGGTATTCTCTTAACATTCAATTTGGGGAACATAAAAGTATTTAATTTCACATTTTCTCAGGTTTCTTAAGTGACATTTATCCAAATGAAGGTTTAAGGCAATCTTGAGATAAATATCAATTATTAAAGAAGTTAAGTGACAGCCTAACTCACTAGAACCATCCCTTATGAAGAGCATGAGAATTGGGCGAAACAATAATCATACAGTGCAGTAAATGAATATTGCTATTTATTTGATTTAGTTTTGCTTTTTATATGTTTGATACATATTTATTGATACGACTACTTGATTTTTTTACATTAAGACACAACCTATTTCAGTATGTAACGATAACTGCCATCAAGGATTTTATAAAATGAAGAAGGAGGGGGAGCCCTTTTGCTGTTATGATTGCCTTCCATGTCCAGAAGGAAAGATTTCATCCCGGAAAGGTGAGAAAAAATGAACCTAGAATTTTCAAATGCTTTGATATTTAGCACATGCAGTTCCTTTGCATTTAAAATGATGTATGTAATTCATTAGCATCATATTAAACAGTTCAGTTTGGGTTTTGTAGTATGGGTTAAAGATTCTATCCAATTTGTGAAGGAGCAAACACATGGAGAAGGAGAACAAAACAATAAGTATTTAATCCTTAAACATTATGTTTGGAATATTTATCTTGGCCTTTTTTTTTGAAGGCCTGAAACTGCAAGACCACCATTTCCTCCAAACCATTTGGCCCACCCAGTGTACATATCACGCTACTCTCTTTATTCTGTGAGATGAAAGGGACTGAGGTCTTTTCCAATAATCAATTGCCAGAGCAATAAAGAATTAAACAAGAGTTAAAGACAGCTTACTGGACCATAGTGGATGGAAGTAACTATTTGTAACAAGGGAATCAAGAACTTGTTAAGCCTGGCTTCATTCAATTAATAGTGAAGGATCCTGTATTTGGTCCTTCACAAGGTGAAAAGACATGCACAGTCTTTAGATAATCCCAACTTGAACTGTTGGTCCTTCACAAGGTGGGAAAGACATGCACAGTCTATAGATAATTCCAACTTGAACTGTTGGAGAAGGTTTAACATTCATAATAAATTTATTCACCATTTTTATAAGTGATAATTAAGGTTTGTTTTGTTTCTACTAAAGTTGACTGATAAGATTTAAAATTTTAATCCAATTTATCTCCTTCATAGTTTTGTCATTACAGAAAAAATATTTGAAATGAATTAAATTGTTCATATATATTTTCTCTTCCAGACATGGTTGACTGTGTTCGTTGTCCAGAAGGACAATTTCCAAATGATGCTAAAGATGGATGTCTTCTGAAAAATATCACTTATCTGTCTTATAGAGAACCTTTAGGATTTGGTTTGACTATTCTTGCCCTCTCACTTTTTTTAATTACTGTATTGATGCTGTTGATATTTATTAGACATCAGGGTACTCCCATTGTCAAAGCCAATAACAGGAATCTCACTTATGCTCTCCTTATTTCTCTTCTGCTCTCATTCCTTTGTGCTTTACTATTCATTGGCCAGCCCAGAAAGTTGACCTGTCTTTTTCGACAAAGTGCCTTTGGTATCATCTTTACATTTGCTGTATCTTGTGTCTTGGCCAAAACCATCATTGTGGTTCTAGCTTTTAAGGCCACAAAGCCTGATTCCCAAATGAGGAAGTATATGAGAAAGCCACTGGCTACTTCTATTGTTTTTTTATGCTCCTTTGTCCAAATTGTTATTTGTACCATATGGTTGATAATTACTCCCCCATTCCCAGATTTTGATATGCATTCTTTAGCCGAAGAAATTCTACTGGAATGTAATGAAGGCTCAATAGTCATGTTTTACTGTGTCCTCAGCTTTATGGGTTTCTTGGCACTTCTGAGCTTCACTGTGGCTTTCTTTGCCAGAAATTTGCCAGATACATTTAATGAAGCCAAGTTTATCACCTTCAGTATGCTGATGTTTTGCTCTGTTTGGCTAACTTTTGTTCCTGCATACTTGAGTGCAAAGGGAAAATACATACTGGCTGTGGAAATCTTCTCCATTTTGGTGTCCAGTGCTGCATTACTAATTTGTATGTTTCTTCCCAAAAGCTATATTATATTGGTAAAACCAGAACTGAATAATAGAGATCAGCTGATAAGAATAAAGAACTAAAAAATATACAATGTGTCCAGGGGTCGGCCTTAAATATATTAAGAACTTTGCAAGTTTACTTCTTTGTAAAGTTGTGGTAAAACTAGAATTGTTCTAGTGATTACCACAATATATACAAAAATGTTGAAACTCTGGAAAGAGTGCAGAGAAGAGCAACAAGAATGATTAGGGGGCTGGAGGCTTAAAATATATGAAGTCGGTTACAGGAATTGGGTATGTCTAGTCTAATGAAAAGAAGGACTAAGGGAGAAATGATAGCAGTGTTCCAATATTTGAGGGTGTCAAGTTATTTTCCAAAGCACCAAAAGGCAAGACAAGAAATAATGGATGGAAATTAGCCAAGGACAGAAGCAACCTAGAACTAAGGAGAAATTTCCTTATGGTGAGTGCAATCAACCAATGGAACGGCTTGCCTTCAGAAGTTGTGGGTGTTTCATCACTGGAAGATTTCAAAAAGAGACAGGATAACCATTATATCTGAAATGGTATGGGGTCTCCTGCTCATGCAGGGGTTGGACTAGAAGAACTCCAATGTCTCTTCGAACTCTATTATTCTATGTTCTTTGTTCTAACTAATCTAGTTCTAAGATAGGATACCCATCACTATATTTGCCTACCACGGCCCACTGCTAGATGTATTTGGTTACTGATCATCTGAGTCTCATCTGCTAATTTCTCAGCAATAGCTCATCCCCAGGTGCCCTACACCTGAGATCCTCAACCTTTTAGTCACCAGGGACTGGTTCCATAGAGAGTGGTTTTTCCATGGACTGGAGGATGTATGATTTTGTGTGCTGCCTGCATCTTGTGAATGGGGCTTTGCTTGTTTGTGTGGACCAATTGCTGGCATACCACAGCCCAGTACTGGTCCATGGACTGGGGTTGGGGATCCCTGCCTTATTCCCGTTACATAAGGAAATGTTTATTTTATTTTCTAAAATGTAGTTATTGCCTACCTTGCTGTGGGGCTATTCTAGGCAGAATTTTTCCACATTATTCCATTTCTTGACAAAAAATATGTATCTTTGCATCCTTCTAATATATGGACACCATTACTGTAATATATATGAGACAGGAAATTCAGGATTTGACAATATTCTTGTTACTGTAAGACAGAGTTTTTTCACAAATAAAATCCTTGTTTGGTTACTGCATGGGTAGGATCCTGAGCTGGAAATTTGTATTATTAAATTTGTATTTGAGGAGCCATCCCACCCCAATGGGACTATCCTCACACTAGCAGAAGAGGCCAACTACAGATCCTGTCTGCTAAGAAATTCTGGTGTGTGTGTGTGTGTGTGTGTGTGTGTGTGTGTGTGTGTGTGTATGTGTGTGTGTGTGTGTGTGATAGAGAAGCAGCTTTTTCACTGTGGCCCTATCCCTATGGTACACTCTACCTCTGGAGGTGAGAACTTCTCTGATTCTTTGGGCCTTCTGAAAAGATATTAAAATCTTGACTTGCTGGTTGACTTGGAACCCTAAGAGGGACATTCACCATTGGAGGTGGTTGATAGGGTAAGAAGGCATCATCCCTATGCAGTCTGGCTTCTACTCTTAGTTTTTTTCTATATGTAGTTCTAAAATTTTAATTTGGATTTTAATTGTTTTTCTATTTGTCTTTTTTATAATCTGTAACCCACCCAGAGTTGCTTTATAAGGGAGATGGGTAGCATAAACATTTAATAAATAAATAAATATTGTAAATAAATATTGCAAATAAACAAACAAACAAATAAATAAATACTGAAGTTTCTAATTTCTCCTCTTCTCATCTAAAATGTTTGGAAATGTAGACTATCCAAAACTATAAATGATCTAGATGGAATAGTTATACAAATTCATATCTATTGTTGTTGCTCACATTATGTCAGTAAATAATAATAATAATAATAATAATAATAATAATAATAATAATAATAATAATAATAATAATAATAGTGCCTGGAGATAGCAGAATAGACGAGAAAGACCTGAAGAAATACAAAATACAAAGACCTACAAATAGAAATAGAAAGACTGTGGCAAAAGCAAGCAAGGGTAGTACCAATAGTAATAGGCTCCTTGGGTGCAATCCCCAAAAAACAGGAGCACCACTTGAACACCATTGGCATTGACAAATTCACTATTAGTCAATTGCAAAAGGCGACCTAATCCTGTGATGATATCTGTAATACCATCAAACATCCACATCTGCCTATCCCAGGTCCTGGATAAGGACTTGATAGGTAGACAAAATGCCAAATCCAGTCTGAACGTCTGGCTGACTGTGTGATGATCAACAACAACAACAACAACAACAACAATCATCATCATCATCATCATCATCATCCCCCAGTGAGGCACTACCTTGACGTGGTTGTGGGGCTTGTGTACTCTGAGGAAGATGAGAGCTATGCCACTTACTCTCTTATCCCCAGTAGAACCCATAACTTGGGGGAATGGAAATACAAATTCATAAAGAACCATGAAAGATATGAGATTCAGACCTCACTAATTAGCTTTGAAGATACCTGCCAAGCTTACACCACTATAAAGCCCAGGAAATGACTCATATATCTCTTGTCTTGAAGACTTGCTTAAGCCAAATATTCACATCTGTGCTGAGGAAAAGGATGAAAACCAATAGTTTAAAAAACATAATATTTATTCATTTGTTTGTTTTTAATTTGTTTATTATTAATGTATTTGACAATCTTTAATTTTCATCTAACTAACAGACTTCACGTATTTATTTCCTTCAGTTTTAATAAACATAAGTTGTCAAGTAAATCCAAAGGAAGAACATATAATCAATAATAATGGATAATTAGACATTACCAGCCTAAGAAACAATTTCACAATCATTCCCCTGATTTTGCCATTAGATGTTCCTTAGTGTTTAGATCTGGTCTCAGGATGATAATGTAGCACTTGGGGAAAAAAATGCAGCTCAATAGTCCAGCACCAGAGGCCAAGATGGAGAAGACCTGCACGGCCACCATGTATTTTCCCTTAGTACTCAGGTAGGTAGGGAGGAAGGAGACCCAGACACTGCAGAAGACCAGCATGCTGAAAGTGATCAGCTTGGCTTCATTGAAACCTCCAGGAAGATTCCTGGCCAGGAAAGCCACAGTGAAGCAAATTGCAGCAAGGAAGCCCATGTAGCCAAGGACAATATAAAACATGATGACAGAGCCTTCGTTGCATTGAAGGATAATCTCTCCAGGCTGGGAGTGCAGATCAGAGTCAGGAAATGGGGGAGAAGCTCCCAACCACATGGCACAGATGAGAATCTGGACAGCAGAACAAGAAAGGATGATGGAGTTGGCCAAGCTCTTCCCCAACCATCTTTTCACTTTATTGCCTGGCTTTGAGGCTAGGAATGCCAGCACTACTGTGATCGTTTTGGCCAACACAGACGAAACAGCTACTGAGAAGACAATGCTGAACACTGTTTGTCGGAGAAGGCAGGTGGCTTTCCTTGGTCGGCCAATGAAGAAAAAGGAGGATAAGAAGCAAAGCAGAAGGGAGACCAGGAGGATGTAGGAGAGGTCCCGGTTGTTGGCTTTGACAATAGGAGTTTCAAGGTATTTAATAAATATGAATAAAACAAAGCCTGTGATTAGGAACAAGAGAAGAGCAAAGGAGATGAGGATGATGCTGAGATGTTCTTCATAGGAAAGGAAGGTTATTCTTTTAGAGATACACTGGATTCGGTTCTTGGTTGGATATTGATCATCTGGGCAGTTGTTACATTTTGTGGTATCTGAGAAAAGAAAGTAATATTTCTTTTACAGTCTTTCAAATTTCAAGAAAAACTTTGGATAAGATGTGATATAAAGAGAACAGAAAAGCCTCAGTAAATGGAATATACTTACACAACAAGAGTAAAAAAAAAATACCCAATACATACAATTTATATTGTTCTTGTTCTATAAAAGAACAAGAACAATATAAATTCAAAAGAAAATCTATCTGGTGCTGCATCCTCCCTTTTCTGAAGTAATCCACCAGATTCGTATCCTGCACTGACCTTATTTTATCTCAAATAGTTGGGAGAAGTAGCATGTGTTCAGAGGTTTAAGAGGATGGGGACCTATTCAATTTCAAGGGGAAATGGATCCTATAAGGCAGGAACTGCAGCAGAAAAGGAAGGCTTCTGATGATGCATAAAGTGGGAATCCTTTAAGGGAACAGACCGTTTGCATGCCAATTATTATATGCAGATGCCCTAGTTCTGTTTAATGGAGGCTTTGAAAGGTGAATTTAGTTGCACCTGGAAAGAAACTGTGATTCTGTGCAGCCTGCACAGTTGGGGTGTCCTATGGAAGAACACATGGAAACTCAACACTGTGCATGCCTTTGCATTTTGGACTATTTGTAAATTCCAAGTGAATCCTGAATCCTCTATTTGGTTTTCATTGTTCCTTTAACTCAACATCTCTACCTCTATTATTCCTCCCAATTAGATATTGCAGCTTATAAGGATATATGATCTTACTAAAGATTAACTAATTAAATGAATGATTGATAGATGCATCTATCAGCCTGTAATGTAAAGTTGGTTTAGGTAAACAAATCCCATTGATCTAAAATCATTCCTCAAGTTACAAAGAACACAGATATTTCTAAGAAAGATAAATATGGACAGAAACCTCCAAACTGGGAAATGAAAGAGAGATTTCCCATGCAATCCACAACATCCTTCTTTCTACCTCACCCTTCAAGATATTTTTCTTATAAATCCCATTTAGGGAAGAAATGGGACACTATTAAAATTGAGAAATAAACAATCAAAGTTACATGTGTTTTTAACATGCATATTGATCAAAGTTTCCCTTTGGTGTCACGTACCTTCCTGAGTGGAGATGGTCCCCTTTGGACAAGGAATGCAGTCATAGCAGCAAAATGGCTCTCTTTCTCGAGCCTTCTTGACAAATCCAGGAAGGCATTTTTCCACACATTTAGACTGAGGCAGAGACTAAACAGAAAAAGGAGAAATGCCAAAGAAAATATGTCAGGACTCACCATCCATGTAAGATGGAGGTAGACATGAACATCAGCCAAGTTGTCTCTGGACTTCATGTAGGCAAATATGAAATCTCTGACACCTTCCAAATGGTTGCAGGAGATACAATTGTAGGCAGATGCTTCATTCAGTTCCTCCCTTTTTCTTCTGATTTATCAGACTACAATAAAGTAGCTTTCTACTTAACAAAGTCTGGACAGATGAAACTGAGAAAAGATTTAACCATTAAGTGGCAACCGGTGGGTTCCTCCTCATAGTGGAATTAACATGCATTCCTTCATTCTTCATACATGCTTTATTTTAAAATATAATATCTAAAATACTAAATTTTAGAGTAAACTATATTGTAAAATTTTATTTTCATTTCATTACATTTAGTGAAATAGAATAAATAAATAAATGAAGATGAAGAAGAAACTTCTGACCAGTAGGATCTGGAAAGGTTTCTTCTGGAGTGCAGAAAACATTGCAAAGCTGCTTCCCTTTGAAAGCACTCCAAAATTATCTCCCAGTTAAGATAAAATGGGAAATTCCCTTACAGATTGTCAACCTTAAAGATATTCTTCATTCATATATATATTTGTTCAGTTTATATGGCTGCCATGCTGGTGAACTAAAACTAAAACTGGCTGACTAGTTTCTAAAACTACAGTGAGGTGAGATGGAGGTGAGGTCATGAGAACATGTCCTTCAAAAAGGGTGAGTCAGGGATCTTTTGGTGCACCACAAGGGTCATGAGTGTGAGCCCTGTGTGGGAAATGGATACTCAACACAAAGTGCTTTCTGTTGAAAGAATACAATTAGGTGACACAATCTGTCAGGGAAATACACACTCATATTTATTATTAATTTGATTTGTAGCCTCTCAATGTGTCCTAAGGCAGCTAACAATCAAGATAAACAGTTGCATTCAAGGGATTTTCAGATGAAGTGCACTCTTACAAGCCAGTGCCCAAATCTAAGTAATATTTCCCTCAAAATTGTCCCTTATCATTTGTGATATCAAGATTTATTTTCAGCAAAGCGATGCTTCAGTACTTCAGTTTTCAAACCATTATCAATAGTGAGATGGGCAACAAATAAATTTAATTAGTCAATCCATAAATGAGCTCACATCATATCAGTCATTTTTATTTCATGTGAACCTCCTTCCTAAATTCCACTATCTCATTAATGTTAAAGAGAGGCAGCTATACAGACTGTGGGCCTGCAATTTTGGGAGACCCCTGACTCCAATCAAGGCAAGATGAAGTTTATTTACCTATTGGACCAACAGGATCTCCATCCTGTCTTGATTCCATTTCATTCAATTCAATCTAAATCTGAACTCAAGGACTTGTCAACAGAATTTCTTTCACCTTTGATATGTGAAGGCAAAAAAACTAGTGAACCTGAAGCTATTAACGCCAAAATCTTCAGCATATGAGGCCATGTCTTATCAGTTTTTTGGTGATACTAAACTGCCAAAGGGACACTAAAAGGCAGTGATTTGTGTCCTAAATAATAATCACCCCATATCTCATTTTGGATCAGCTTACAACAGGGTTCAGCATGGTAGCATCAGAAGGGAAACCTTGGTCAATAGAACTGAAGCATGCTTATCTGCCTAAGAAAATTATAGAAGTTTTACTCCACTCATTCAATTCTATGTGAAGGTTACCCCTTTTTTGACTGGGTTTAGCCCATTTGAAACAGCTTTGGAAAAAAGAGAAAATATACCAATATTTTCCCCACCTTGTTGAGCAACTTTAACTGTGACAAAGCATCTTGGTTGATTGTAAGTCTTTGTCTTTCAAAACTCCCCATTCGCTTGTCAAAGGGATCCTTCTTGGGGAGAACTAACCTACTAACGATGGCCAGGTCTGCTGCTACGTCTCCATTCTGATCCAAGTACACTTTCAGCAGGGAAAGATTGTACAACTCCCTCTTCTTTAGAAATGGATGGAACTAGAATGGAAACATCCAGGAATTTAAAAGTAGAAATCTTGGTTTCTTATCTCTTATCACTTTTTATTTTTGAATCTTTCTTCTATGATTGTTTTACTTGCGAATATTGTGAGATGGGAGAACAAGTGTTACCATTATCTTCACAACTGAAGTACAAAAATTCAGCAATATTCCTAAATCATGTAGTATACTGATAATATGTATATTGACAAAAATGGTCAATCATATATAACAATGTAGCAAAGATCACCAATCAAATAAACAAAATACACAAATAACTAGAGTATTCATAAACTCCTTGCAAACAATAGGGTGATTACCGGAAAGCAAGGATTTGTTAAGAAGAAAGTTGCAAGGCTAATATTCATTCAGGTAGAGGAGATAGGAAAAATGACCAGATGAAGTAATTCTACTTTATTGTAAGGCTATATTAACAAAATCTTGCAATGTGAAAGTACAAATCTTTCACCATCTCTTTTGACAGTCAAAAAATTTAGGGAGGACTTTTTCTGAGTTTCTTTCTCTGCCTGTTACGCAGCTGTGGGTTGCCCCCCCCCAACCACCTTATCTTATCCTTCCCTACATCTATTTCTCTGGTCCTCCGAACTCATTCACACATATGTTATACTTCCTTAACAGATTGTGTGAATGCTGGTGGTATAAGTTGTTTTTAGCAAAGAATGAACAAAATGCTTCATGATGTGATGAATGGGGATCTAGTCAATTGAGTGCTGGATAGTATGAGATAATTAAGTGAATACAACTGTCTCAAAAATTGTACTCAAATAAATATTAATATTACTGATAAAATTGGGGAGTTACAAAAAACAATTAGACTTGGTTGTTGACTCAGTTCCCCAGTCTGAGGTCATCTGCCTCACCTCACCAAGGAGGAGATGCCTGGGAACATCTTACCGCAGTTTCCCTCTGGAGTTCTCACAACGTCTTTGCACCTCTGGATTGGCTCCTATGGGCTGGGCAGTTGGGAGGGTTTTTGAACAATGGGGTTTAGCCTAACAATTTCACCTTCAGAATTTCAGATTCTGCCTGCCTTCTCTTGCTGTCACTGACTCTCAATAAAAGTTCCTTTTGAAATGATGCCAGTTTCAAGAGTTCTGCTTTCCTGAGAGATTCAGCTGAGGCAGAGCCTTACAGCTTCCAGAAAATAAAAATATGATTTTGTGTTAGAGAGAGGTGCATGAGTAAAATTCAATAGGAAACTAACTAATTGTTAGCATCCAGGACGATTGTATGAATGTAATGAATGGCAGCTATAATCTATATTAATATTTCATTTGTAGTTTTTCTAACATTATTCTATGTGTAGAATGGTTACTGATTATAATATAGTAGTAGTAATACGTTAATGTTATGATAATAACCGTATTATTAATTTGTCGATAATGTCATTAATGATCCAGTGGAATGATACCAGGTCCTCTTGCAGGCACCACACTTGGAGAAGACACTGCACAAAATTTCCATCAGCTTTAGTCAAGGACAAAGAAGGGGAGGAAGAGATCAAAGAAGCTGCTTTAAGCCTTGAGGAAAGACATCAAGCAGAAGAGCCATGTTGGAAGAGAAGAGAAGAGAAGAGAAGAGAAGAGAAGAGAAGAGAAGAGAAGAGAAGAGAATAGGACAGGAGAGGAGAGGAGAGACGAGACGAGACGAGAAGAGAAGAGAAGAGAAGAGAAGAGAAGAGAAGAGAAGAGAAGAGAAGAGAAGAGAAGAGAAGAGAACTGGAAGGATCCTTGGAGTTCTTCTAGTCCAGCCTCCTGCTCTAACAGGAGAACCTATACCATCTCAGACAAGTGACTGTCTAGTCTCTTCTTAAAAATCTCCAATAATGAAGCACCCATGATTTCTGAAGGCAAGCTGTTCCACTGGCTAATTGTCCTCATTGTTAGGAGGTTTCTCCTTAATTCCAGGTTGTTTCTCTCTTTGATCAGTTTCCAGCCATTGTTTCCTGTCCTAGTTTACAGGAGCTTCAAATCAGAAAATGTTGGGGAACTTTTTTTTCGAATATATAAAAGGTCTTGGTTGTTGAAGGGAGGATGCAGCACTCTTCTGATAAATAGGAGATGTTGTACAGATGTTTAAGATCTTAAACCACCAAGCCCAGAGAGCACAAAAGATCCTGAAAAAGAATTTAGTTTGATGGATCCTTGTTGGGACCCCCTACCTTCCACGGCTGCAGCCTTGGAGCCCCCAAACTCTCTTCACCCTTCTTCCTTCTTCTCTGGGGCTTGGATGCAGCACTTAAGGCGTGGGCCAGAATCTTTATGACACTGTAGGTATAGCCATCATTTGGGATCTGCGTCCTATTCTTTTTCTTTTGGATCTCCACTGCTGCTTTCTGGGTGCATCTTCTCCGGCCTTTGAGTGAAAAGGTGTGTTTTGAAACAGAACAGTGAAAATACTTAGCTTGAAATTCACTTTCCACAAAGAAAGGTGATTTATAGATATTATCATTTTTCCAACTCTTTTTCCATTGAAAGGGAAAGCTCCAAATACTATGGACGTGCTTGAGACGCCAATCCTTTTTCTCTAAAAATATTCCAACCACTGTCATGATCCAGACTTTCCCTTCAATGGGTCCTGGCAAACCTTCAAGTGCTGAATGGAAGGGAAGAATTCTGTCCCAAAGGGAATCATATTCAATGAAGTGAACAAAGATGTTGACTTGTCTCCACTTAGAGAGGGCATCCCTGAGGAATGTGGTATGTCTAGTTGTTGAGAATCGTGATATAACAACACAAATTCTATTCTTGACAAGCATAGGAGTAAAAGTCCTCATGAAATTCTCTCCCTTCTCGGTGTCTGGAGCAAAGAGACCAATCAGGGTCCATCCAAAATGGAGGAGCAGTTGGACAATTGCTGGATATTGTATCCCTTCTTTGGGGAACATCGGATGGAAAAAGGGGAACTGAATTTTTTCACTCAGAGCCTCTGAAACAATTCTATCACTGACCTGAAAAAAACAATTCTGTGTTATATTTGGACTCCTACAAAGTCCCAATATTTTTGCCATGCACATATTAGAACATTTTCTGTTGATTAGTCATTAGGCCACATCAAGATACAAAATTATAAAATACAGAAGATTAACAAGACTGCATGTAAAAACAGAATATAAAAATTAAGTAAAATAGAATAAGTATAAAGAATGAAAACAGTATTTCTTTATAACCCAAGAATTTGCCACAATCAGACCTAATTTCCCTCTGAAAAGTGCTTTATTATATATAATTTTTGAATTCTGAACACAGAGTAAATACATTTTTTTTAAATATTAGGATCCCAATAGACTGTTTCTCTAAATTGCAATCCAAGATATTGATCTTCCTCTTTCTTAAAGAATTGTCATTCAAAATAATACAACTTCTATTTCTGGAGCTCAATAATAATAATAATAAAAATATTAATAATAACAATGATGATGATGATGATGATGTTGGAAGGGACCTTGGAGGTCATCTAGTCCAACCCCCGGGCTCAGGCAGGAAACCCTATACCATTTCAGACAAATAGTTGTCCAATCTCTTCTTAAAAACTTCTAGTGTTGGAGCATTCACCGCTTCTGGAAGCAGGTTGTTCCACTGGTTAATTGTTCTAACAGGAAATTTCTCCTTAGTTCCAGGTTGCTTCTCTCCTTGGTTCGTTTCCATCCGTTGCTTCTTGTCCTGCCTTCAGGCGCTTTGGAGAATAGCTTGACTCCCTCTTCTTTGTGGCAGCCTCTGAGATATTGGAACAATGCTATCATGTCCCCCCCTCGTCCTTCTTTTTGTTAAACTAGACATACCCAATTCCAGCAGCTGTTCCTTATATGTTTTAGCCTCCAATCCCCTAATCATCTTTATTGCTCTTCTCTGTACTCTTTCTAGAGTCTCAACATCTTTTTTACATTGTGGTGACCAAAACTGGATGCAGTATTCCAAGTGTGGCCTTACCAAGGCATTGTAAAGTGGTATTAACACTTCACGTGATCTTGATTCTATCCCTTTGCACTTACTGTGCATTTGGTTTTTCTTGCCTAAATGTAGAACCTTGCTTTTTTCACCATTGAATTTCATTTTGTTAGATAGCGCCCAGTGTTCAAGTCTGTCCAGATCCTCCTGTATCTTAAGCCTGTCTTCTGGAGTGTTGGCTATTCCAGCCAACTTGGTGTCATCTGTAAATTTGATGAGTTCCCCATCTACCCCCTTGTCCAAATCGTTGATGAAGATGTTTAAGAGCAGTGGGCCAAGAATAGAGCCCTGGGACACCCCACTACACACTTCCCTCCATGTAAATGCAGTTCCATTGAGGACAACACGCTGAGTACGGCCGGTCAGCCAGCTACGAATCCATCTGGTGGTGATGCTGTCTAACCCGTATTTTTCTATCTTATCGAGTAGTAGGTTGTGGTCTACTTTGTCAAATGCCTTACTGAAGTCCAAGTAAATTATATCCACAGCATTTCTCTGGTCCATTAATTTTGTCACTTGGTCAAAGAATGCAATAAGATTCGTCTGGCATGATCTATTTTTGACAAACCCGTGTTGGCTTTTAGTAATGACTTTGTTTGCCTCTAGGTGTTCGTTGATTCGTTGTTTGATTATCTTTTCCAGAATATTTCCAGGTATCAAGGTCAGGCTAATAGGTCTGTAATTTCCTGGATCCATTTTCTTTCCTTTTTTGTAAATGGGAACTACATCAGCTCTTTTCCAGTCCTCTGGTAGTTCCCCAGGGCTCCAGGATCTTTGAAAAATATAGTTCAGTGGTTCTGAGATCACATCTGCCAGTTCCCTGAAACCCTGAGGTGTAATCCATCTGGTCCTGGTGATTTGAACTCATCTAGGCTGGACAGGTGCTCACTTACCATTTTCTTCCTATCTTAACATGTGTTTCTATTCTGTTTTTTATGGCACTATTTTTGATAAGTTGATCTGTTTTTTCCCTTTGTGTAAAGACAGATGCAAACAACGATTTAAATAGTTCTGCTTTCTCCCTGTTGCTTGTCACCTTCTTGCCACTTTCATCCACTAAGGGACCAATCATTTCCTTCACTATTAGAACATTTCCTGTTGATTAGTCATTAGGCCATATCAAGATACAGAATATAAAACACAGAACATCAACGAGATTGCATATAAAAAGAGAATTATAAAAATAAGTACAATAGAATAATCATAAAGAATGAAAATAGTATTTCTTTATAACCCCAGAATTTACTATTATCAGACCATAATTTCCTTCTGAAAAGGGCTTTATTATAAATAATTTTTGAATTCTGAGCACAGAGGAAATACATTTTTTTTAATATTAGGATCCCAATAGATTGTTTCTCTAAAGTGCAATCCAAGATATTGATCTCCCTCTTTCTTAAATAACTGACATTCAAAATAATAGATGTATTACATTTTCTCTTTCTAGAGCTCCACAAATACAAGTATATTCATTGTAAGGAGTTTGGAAGATTTAACTCAATACTTGGAAGGTACATTTGTAGCAGCTGATGCCTTTCAGTGTGCCAGCCTTACTAAAGACGGCCCTACTTTTCGCTATTTTAACCATCTTGGATTCTTTGTACAGCATTTTTTTTCCAGGTTTTTCTCGAGTGGCAAAAAAGACAGGGAGATGACAGTTCCTAATATAAAATCAGGAATGTTTTAAATAAAATTTGTTTGTTCTAATAGCGTTTGAGGACTCATCAGTTTTCCTACCAATAATATTATTAAATTATATGCCCCAATTTTATAAATTGTATAAATTCCCAATTCTGCTCTAAGGGCAGGAGCTGAAGTCCTTTCATCCACCCTCAAGATACTTCTCAGATGATACGATCGGATTTGTTCTAGTAGTAATATAAATTAAATCACAAAGTTCAGCTCAATATAAGTGCATAATGGTAACATTGGTATTTTGCATAATGATAACATTGGTATTTTGTATTTAATTATTCAGTCTAAGGAAGCCGCATACCTATGATTTTTAAAAAAAGAAATTAACATGCATTCACTTGTGCCTTCTAAATGAGCTCCTTTGATGTTGAGGGAGCCCAGATCCAGTCACAGAGAAAAGTTCCCCCTGGTAAGGAAAGGTGTGAACTTGCTCTGTTGCCTCCTCATCGATTAGCCCTATAGGGCAATGCTGTCCTTTCCCAAAGATTGTAATTATTGACTTTGACTCATCCATAATCAGATAATTATTATGAGAATAGGAGCCAAGTCCTCTTAACAGGACATGCAACCCAAATGTCATATTGGCAACACCTTTGCCTTACCTTTTGGTACATATCAATCCTACTTCTCATGGCTCCATTGAGCCCCAAACACACTCTCAAACAACTGAAGAAAAATGGGATGGAAGGGACCATGGAGGTTTTCTAGTCCAGCCCCCTGCCCATAGCAAGAGATCCAGACCAAATGAATGTTCAGCCACTTTTTGAAAATCTCCATTAATGGAGCACCCACAACTTCATGAGGCAAGCCGTTCCACTGATTAATTGTTCTCACTGTCAGGGCTTGTAGAAAGGGTTTTGAGCAGGGCCAACATCCTGAGCTCCATTTGAAGGGCAGTCAATTTCTTCCATAAAATTTCTTTGTTTATTGTGTCAAATGCTATAAAGGCAGCCAACCATTATTTCCTGTGACTGATATTTTTATAGTTAGATGGTTCAAGACAAAAGAATTGTCAAGAGTGGATCACATCTGCCTAAAGACTTTTCATCCACCTACTATCAATACTTTTCAAGTGCATGTTTGCATATATTTCAGTCACAAGATCTGTTAGAGAAATGGGCCTGGAATTGCTAGGATCCTTTTTGTTCCCTTTTTTATATATAAGAATTACACTTGCCATCTTGGTCCCAAATGGTCATGGTGAATATTATTTATATGTGTAAATGTATCTGTCAATGGAGGGTCCCACCAGTCGGGATGTTGCTTAAATTTTTCTACTGGTAGAAAATCCTCTCCAGAGGCTTTATTGCTCTTCAAAGCTTTTATGATGAATTTGATCATGAGAATTTTAGGGCAAAAAATAGTTGATACGTTGTCTAACATATTTGTAGATTTTTAATAAAGTGGTTGGTTAACGTTAGTGGCCCCTAAAGGTTCATAATACATATATTTTTTATCATCAGTAGGAAAGGTAATCCCATAGGACTCTGTTTAAAAATCTGAGATTTGGTCATTAGTGAGGATATCATTATTTTGGCTAAGACTATGTAAAAAATTTGACTTTTTCATAAGTACTGCACATTCCTATTGTACAGAAGATCCTTTGATTGAACACAGAGCCTCTCCTCAACTTCATAAGTGTGCAGCAGAAACCTCTAAGCAATTGGGACGATGTCATGAAAAGACAGTTCTCTGCTGGAATTGGTTATGTCTATTTTAATGAAAAGAATGACGAGGGGGGACATGATAGCAGTGTTCCAGTATCTCAGGGCCTGCCATAAAGAAGAGGGAGTCAAGCTATTCTCCAAGGCACCTGAAAGCAGGACAAGAGCAACAGATGGAAACTAATCAAGGAGAGAAGCAACCTAGAACTAAGGAGAAACTTCCTGACAGTGAGAACAATTAACCAGTGGAACAACCTGCCTCCAGAATTGGTGAATGCTCCAACACTGGAAGTTTTTGAAGAAGAGACTGGACAGCCATTTGTCTGAAATGATTTAGGATTTCCTGCCTGAGCAGGGGGTTGGACCAGATAACCTCCAAGATCCCTTCCAACATTATTATTATTATTATTATTATTATTATTATTATTATTAATAATGATAACACTTACAAATGCCATGGTGAAAAGTTTATTTGCAGCAGAAGCAGTTCTTCAACACCCTGATCCTGACGAACATTTCATCATCCAAGCTGATGCTAGTGAAGTTGCACTCGGCACAATCCTCCAACAAAAAAACCTTAGGGGGGAATCTGCAGCCCTGCGCCTACACTTCACAAAATCTTTCGGAAACAGAGAGGAGATGGGCTGTTTGGGAGAAAGAGGCTTTTGAAGTATGATGGGCGTTATTAGCTTGGCACCATTTCTTAGAAGGGAGTAAAGTGCCTTTGGAAGTACAGACTTATCAATATTATTATTCAAAATTATCTTGAATTCCATAGAGAAGACACAGTTGGATCTATTGCTTACAAACAAATACCCCACTCACTTTACAGAAAGGGAGGGACAAACACAAACCTGTGGGACTTTGCAGATGCCTGCTAATGTTGACATCTGGATGGAGATGTCTCTGTCAGCTCCATCAACAAGAGCTAAAAGCTTGTCCTTCCTTCCACAGCTGTAGTTGGGAACATTGGCTTCTCCAGTAGAGAGCATGTCCATCAAGGCATCTGAAGTGCCAAGGGTGTTATCATAGTTGTCATGGATGTTGTAGCCAAGTGTGAGATTGTGCAGGAGCTGGGGATTCTCCCTCACCAGTTCAATATTGAAAATCATGCGAAGTATATTATCCTTTCCATAGGATAAACTAGTGTAAAACCATGATCATAGTAATGTTAGCATCATCAACAGCAACAACAACAAAAATACTTTTTCTCCATTTAATCATCTTTTTTTCTCCACAAAGTAGCTGAAATATAAGCCAATATTGATCCAAAATTAGAGGCAAATGATAGTCACCCATCACCCTTTAATATTGTTAGCATTGAGGATGGGGATAGTTCTCAGAAAGGTTTAACAAATCTGAAACATACAATTATTTTTAGCAGTACTAATATTCATAGCCCAGAATAATTCAGTCATTAAAGAAGAATCACCATTAAAGGAAGGAGATTTTTGATAAGTGACCCAGAGAAGCTGTTCTAAAAACAAGTCATCTTCTATTCCTTTAAAAATCAGACATTGCACATCAATCGGTTATAAAAATATGGAAATGGTTGGGCAGAGGAAATTAGAACCATTTCAATCATTACTTTCAACTAAAATCAGTATTCCAGTCATGAATTTACGATTGCACACAGAAAGGAAAATAATGTGTACTTCTTTCAGGTTTCATTTGCCTCATGTTCTACTCTCAGAAAATTAGGCAAAAGGGAGAGGCTGTGTTAATCAAAAGGATTTAAAATATTTGTCAGATCCTGCAATATAAGAGTAAGTGTTAGAGCTGCAACTGGAGGTAATGAAACTCCATTGCATGACTTACAGCTGAATCTGACTAGAAGGAGCCATGTTGAAAGGTAATGTTGCAGGTATGATTGCTGATGCAGAGATGACTATACCAATGATAAGATCTCCTGGCCTACAATAGCTCCATGGCTTTTCTCCATCCTGGTGGTCCAAATTCAGTGGGCACTTCATTCTCAGCTTCCCAGAGAGTGGCTGGGACACCAGCAGCATCAGAAGCAGAAGGAGAAGCAGAAGCAGAAGCAGAAGCAGGAGGTCCATAATTCATGGGGTGGAATCAATCTCTTTCCTCTTTCTAAAAAAAGAATTAGAATTCAAAGCACTTTGAATGGGTGGAATATCCAGTGGCTTTCCTGATTCAAACAGAGAAACCAAGATTCACCTGAAAGAGAGAGAAAACATATTCAAGAGCACAGCTTCTCTCTGTCCTGTAATGTGAGCCACAAAAAGCTTAACTGTGATATTTATTCTTTTCTGATGCAAGATCCCTTCCTTGTTGCTTCAGTCTGATGTTTACATCAAAGGCAGTCACTGGAGACGTAGGAGAAGAGGTCTCAGAGACAGGGAGGGTGATGATTGCAGTGAAAAAATCAATGCATCAAACTAGTAAGTAGGAGACCATGATTTCTAGTCCTGCCTTGGGCACAAAGCCAGCTGGGTAAACCTGGGCCAGCCAACCTCTCAGAACCCTGTGAAAGAGGCAATGGCAAATTGCTTCTGAAAAACTGGTCATTATGGTCTTTCTGATTACTTTCACACACAGCCGGTTGAGGCTGTGGGGCTTCCTGAGTCTGGCTTCAATCTTGCAAAACCAGCCAAGTGGACTACAATTTGCTAAACTTGGGCAGATTTTTTTAATCTGGTTGCTCTCTGTAAAAGCAGCAGGAAAACTCCAATCCTGATCGTAACAGCGAGTAACAAGTCCTCATAAAGGCTGCAGACAGGCTGATGAAATTGGGGTCCTGGAAGGGCAGAAGGACTGCAGGAGATGGTTGTCCCTTCCTGTCAAGGGCAGGAAAAGAGGAAGGAGCCCCTTCATGATTCGGTTCAAGCAGCCTCAGGCATGGTTGGAAAAGTTTTCTTTGAGGGTGAAGCCTTCCTAGCAAATAGCAAGGGTGGGGGAGCAGCAGGGACATCACAGCAGGGGTGGTTCCACAGATTGGGGGGTCCAAGTCAATGCACCCCCTTCTGTTAGCAGCACAGGGCAGCATGGATGGTCAGGCAGGAACCCCTTCAGGAGGTGAGTCCTGGGCACCTGCAGGCTAGGAGAGCCCACCTGAGTCTTGGGTGTTTGAACCCCTGTTTGCATCTGGCCAGGCTCAGCACACCCAGCATCGGTGGGACCCCCTCAGTCCCCTTTGCAGGACTCAGTTGCTGAGCCCCTGCCAGTGTGTTGTATGAGTGTCCCACCAGGTGGGTGAGCTGAGTGAATCAAACTCCACTGACCATCATGGAAGCGTATGCTTTCTTTCACCTAGATTCAGTAGAAACCCTCTTTTCTGAGCTGGGTGGATTCATCAACTGAATTAACGGGTGAAGTTCACAGATCATGTTTAGGCCATTCAAGTTATTTCAGGCATTTCTGCATTATTTTTAGCAAGCTGGGTACATCTCAGCCTGGCACTGACCACAGGGAGGGGCAAAGGCTTTGCACTTCAGAGGGAGCCAGATTAAAAGTGGCTTCTTTCTCCCTTGCATTCCCAAAAAAACTCCTAAGGAGCCGGGGACTTTGGTCATCCATAGAACCCCTGACAATATTGACTGAGATTTTAAAACTTTAAATATAAAGTTTAATTTAAATTTAAGTAAAAATAAAATAAAATTCCAGTAGCTGGGACCCTTGTCCTGTGCCAATGTGTGAAGAAAATTCATCATGCTAAGCCAGCATCTGGTTTAATATTTTGGCAGGATACATTATGCCAATGTAGCAGTTCTCTTCCCTTAACCTAAGTTAAGGGTGTTGTGTGAACTCACCCAGACTCACCACAAACCATCTACGTGATGGCCAATGCAGTATGTGTGCACAGAAGATAGAAAACCTTTTATAGGATCTGCCTTTGGATTCAGGGTCCCTGGCTATCCAGCATGGCAACATTCACAAGACGAGAGATCAGCCTAGTTTGTGGTCCTGTTTTGCAAAGGAAGGAGCATCTCAGGTTTTGCCCCCAAGTTCCCCTTTCCCCAACTGTTGCCTTGTCTCATGGGTTATGTCTGGGGTTTCTCTTGAACAAGCATTCTTGACTACTTTTGCTTTCCTAAGCATTCTTGATCTTTCTTGCTCTCTAGCAGGATCCTAAGGATGAAGGCCTGTCTGCTTTGAGACTGTAGCTTCTTCACACAAAGATGTTAGGGAAGGGAACTTTCAGCCGTTCCTTCAAAGGCAAAGCACTTCCTGGAAACCTCCCATCAGAAAAGACTGCTCTCCCCCCACCCCATGCTCTCCCTCTTTGGGACTTTCTTCTTTCTGCCTTTTGGCGCGAAGGTTCTGAGGGAGCGGAGGAGGAGGCCGACGGGGAGAAGGAGCTGCTGCGGCAAATCTTCCCAGGCGGCAGTAGACGGCTGTTCGGGCTCGCCTATCTCAGCCTGCTGCGGGAGGCCGGAGTTCTGCCTCCAGAGGAAGGTGAAGAGACGCAGCTGCCCGTTTGCCACCCCAGCCGGGACTGCCGCCCGGCCTGGCCCAGCGAGACACGAGGCTGGCTCGGCTTCCCAGGGAGCGATGCCCCCTCTGGCCACCACCCCAGTCAGGACTGCCACCCGGCCCAGCCTGGGGAGACACGTGGTCGGCTTGGCTTCCCAGGGAGCAGTGCCCCCGCCAGCCGCCAGCCCAGCCGGGACTGCCACCCAGCCTGGCTCGGGGAGACATGTGGCTGGCTCAGCTGCCCAGGGAGTGGCCTGGGAACATCCCAGGAAGTAATGCCCCAGCTGAGACTGCTGCCTTGTACAAGTAAGCCAGGGGGCGCGCCACCTGCCCCAAAGCCGCTTCGCGGCAGTGCTCCACGGACTCAGAGCCCCCTCCTTCCCCCCAACACTAACCCTCTGTCTCCAGCTCTGCTGCTGCTTGGCCAACGGTCGCGCTGGCTGGGCATCGGAGGGGCTGCTCTCCCTCAGGTCCACAGTTTGCGGGAGGGCTGGCCCACTCAGTGGAGGCTCGGGCGGGCCGCTCTCGGGGCTTCCCCGCCCAGCTCCCCAGCCACATATGTCTCAGACGGGGCCAGCCTGGGAAAGGGATTTCCTGACTGCCCTTCTCCCAGGGGGCAGAGCACCAGGGCGGAGGGCCATCAGGAGCCCTGCGAGGGGGCAAGTCCGCATGAGAGAGAGGACTCTCCTTGTCACTCTCTGCAAATGGTGGAGGAGGCTCCAGAGCCATAGGGGATGGCTCAAAGAGCCGCATGTGGCTCCGGAGCCACGGGTTGCCGACCCATGCCCTAGACTCAGGTGAGCTCTCCTAGCCTGCAGGTGCCCGGGACTCGTCTCCTGAAGGGGTTCCTGCCTGACCATCCATGCTGCACTGTGCTGCTAACAGAAAGGGGTACATTGACTTGGACCCCCCAATCTGTGGAACCACCCTTGCTGTGATGTCACTGCTGCTCTTCCACCCTTGTTGTCTGTTTGGAAGGCTTCGCCCTCAAAGAAACTTCCTGACAGTGAGGACAATTTACCAGTGGAACAGCTTACCCCCCAAAGTTGTGGGCACTCCATCACTGGAGGTTTTTAAGAGGAGACTGACAGTTGCTTGTCTGAAATGGTATAGGTTCTCCTGCTCAATCAGGGGGCTAGACTAAAAGACCTCCAAGGTCTCTTCCAATTCTATTCTATTCTATTCTATTCTGTTCTGTTCTGTTCTGTTCTGTTCTAGAGGCTAGACAGTCACTTGTCTGAGATGATATAGGTTCTACTGCTTAAGCAGGGGGCTGGACTAGAAGACCTCCTAGCTTCCTTCTATTGTATTCTATTCTAAAAGAAAATGTGGTCCAAATCAGGATTAATACATGGAAATCTCATTGAGATTTTTACTCTACTCTTAATATTAGGCTGGGTTCAAGGATACTGAGTGCCTCCATGGAG
The DNA here is from genome assembly GCF_016545835.1 of Crotalus tigris. Taxonomy (NCBI): domain Eukaryota; kingdom Metazoa; phylum Chordata; class Lepidosauria; order Squamata; family Viperidae; genus Crotalus; species Crotalus tigris. The sequence continues at coordinate 61,019 of NW_024098561.1, read as the reverse complement.
ATAAAGCACAGGTAGCCCTAGAGTTAAGTGTCACCAACCTAGAATGGCACCAAACTCCATAGCCCTGGGTGACCTTCCCTAGCAGCTTCTGGAGGCAAGAAGGCCCATTGAAGGACAGCAGAAGTCACTTTCCTGGCTGTTGAACTTTCTCCATCCAGCATAACTTTCTGGGTGTGTCCTAACAGGAAGGACTAAGACCACTACAGAACACTGCCCCAAGGGGTCTATCTGTGACTTTTCTCTAAGGTGCTTTTCTCCAGCTACCCCTCCTTACGTGGAAGAAGTTCAAGGTCCCAAGAGCAGAAGCTCCTTCTCACTGCAATCATCACCATCCCTGTCTCTGAGACCTCTTTTCTTATGTCTCCAGTGACTGCCTTTGGTGTAAACATCAGACTGGAGCAACATGGAAGGTATCTTGCCTCAGAAAAGGATAAATATCACAGGTTATGCTTTTTGTGGCTCACATTACAAGACAGACAGGAGCTGTGCTCTTGAATATATTTTCTCTCTCTTTCAGGTGAATCTTGGTTTCTCTGTTTCAATCAGGAAAGCCACTGGATAGTCCACCCTGTCAGAGTAATTTGAATTCTAATTCTTTTTTTAGAAAGAGGAAGGAGATTGATTCTGTCCCATGAATTATGGACCTCCTGCTTCTGCTTCTGATGTTGCTGCTGTCCCAGCCACTCTCTGGGAAGCTGAGAATGAAATGCCCACTGAATTTGGACCACCAGGATGGAGAAAAGCCATTGAGCTATTATAGGCCAGGAGATCTTCTCATTGGTATAGTCATCTCTCTATCAGCAATAACACCTGAAACATTACCTTTCAACATGGCTCCTTCTAGTCAGATACGGTTGTAAGTCATGCGATGGAGTTTCATTCCCTCCATTTGCAGCTCTAACACTCTTTTTTTTCTTCTTGTTTTACTTACTCTTTTATTGCAGGATCTGACAAATATTTTGAATCCTTTTGATTAACATAGCCTCTCTCTTTTGCCTTATTCTCTGAGATTAGAAACATGAGGCAAATGAAACCTGAAAGAAGTCCATATTATTTTCCTCTCTGTGTTCAATCCTAAATTCATGACTGGAATATTGACTTTGGTTGAAAGTAATGATTGAGATGGTTTTAATTTCCTCTACCCAACCATTTCCATATTGTTATAACTGACTGATATGCAATGTCTGATTTTTCAAGGAATAGAAGATGACTTGTTTTTAGAACAGCTTCTCTGGGTCACTTATCAAAAATCTCCTTCCTTTAATGGTGGTTCTTCTTTAATGCCTGATTTATTCTGGGCTATGAATATTAGTACTGCTAAAAATAATTGTATGTTTCTGATTTGTTAAACCTTTTTGAGGACTTTCCCCATCCTCAACACTAACATTATTAAATGGTGATGGGTGACTATCATTTGCCTCTAGTTTTGGATCAATATTGGCTTATGTTTCAGCTAGTTTGTAGAGAAAAAAGATGATTAAATGGAGAAAAAGTATTGTTGTTGCTCTTGATGATGCTAATATCAACATGATCATGGTTTTACACTAGTTTATCCCATGGAAAGGAATATATACTACGCATGATTTTCAATATTGAACTGCTGAAGGAGAATCCCCACCTCCTGAACAATATCACACTTGGCTACAACATCCATGACAACTATGATAACAACCTTGGCACTTCAGATGCCTTGATGGACATGCTATCTACTGGAGAAGCCAATGTTCCCAACTACAGCTGTGGAAGGAAGGACAAGCTTTTGGCTATTGTTGATGGAACTGACAGAGAAAGCTCCATCCAGATGTCAACATTAGCAAACACCTACAAAGTCCCACAGGTTTGTGTTTGTCCTTCCATTTCTGTAAAGTGACTGGGGTGTTGGTGTGTAAGCGATAGATCCAACCATGTCTTCTCTAGGTAATTCAAGATTATTTTGAATAATAATAATGATCAGTCTATACTTTGAAAGGCACTTTACTCCATTCCAAGAAATGGCACCAAGTTAATAACGCCCATCAAACTGCAAAAGTCTCTTTCTCCCAAACAGCCCATCTGTGCATTTGGTTTTTCTTGCCTATATGTAGAACCTTGCTTTTTTCACCATTGAATTTCATTTTGTTAGTTAGTGCCCAGTGTTCAAGTCTGTCCAGATCCTTCTGTATCTTAAGCCTGTCTTCTGGAGTGTTGGCTATTCCTGCCAGCTTGGTGTCGTCTGCAAATTTGATGAGTGCCCCATCTATCCCTTCATCCAAATTGTTGATGAAGATGTTGAAGAGTACTGGGTCCAGAACAGAGCCCTGGGACACCCCACTACACACTTCCCTCCATATAGATGCAGTTCCATTGAGGACCACTCGCTGAGTACGGCCGGTCAGCCAGCTACGGATCCATCTGGTGGTGATTCTGTCTACCCCACATTTTTCTATCTTATCAAGTAGTAGGTTGTGATCCACTTTATCAAATGCCTTACTGAAGTCCAAGTAAATTATGTCCACAGCATTCCTCTGATCCACTAATTTTGTCACTTGGTCAAAGAATGCAATAAGATTTGTCTGGCATGATCTATTTTTGACAAACCCATGTTGACTTTTAGTAATAACTTTGTTTGCCTCTAGGTGTTCGTTGATTCATTGTTTGATTATCTTTTCCAGGATCTTCCCAGGTATTGAGGTCAGGCTGATAGGTCTGTAATTTCCTGGATCCATTTTTTTTTCCTTTTTTTGAGGATGGGAACTACATCAGCTCTTTTCCAGTCCTCTGGTAGTTCCCTCTGTTCCAGGATCTTTGAAAAATATAGTTCAGTGGCTCCGATATCACATCTGCCAGTTCCTTGAGAACTCTGGGGTGTAATCCATCTGGTCCTGGCGATTTGAACTCATCTAGGCTGGACAGGTGCTCACTAACCATTTTCTTGCCTATCTTAACTTGTGTTTCTATTTTGTTTTTTATGGCACTATTTTTGATAGGTTGGTCTGCAAAAAATGAGTTAAATAGTTCTGCTTTCTCCCTGTTATTTGTCACCTTCTTGCCACTTCCACCCACTAATGGACCAATCATTTCCTTCACTTTTTTCTTGATTTTTACATGTTGAAAGAAGCTTTTTTTGTTATTTTTGACTTTGGTCGCAAGCCTTAGTTCATTTTGAGCCTTGGCTTTCTTAACTTCATCTTTGCAGGCTCGGGTTATTTGCTGATATTCTGACTTAGTTATGTTCCCCTCTTTCCACTTTCTATACTTGTCCTTTTTATCTTTCAATTTGTCAGAGAGTTCTTTATGCAGCCATGCTGGTTTCTTTTGAGAGCTGTTGTTTTTCCTCTTTGTTGGTATTGTGCTAGACTGTGCTTTTATTATCTCATTTTTCAAAATTTCCCAAGCTTCTTGAGTTGTTTTCCCCTTGAGGATTCTCATCCATGGAATCCTTCCCAAGCCCTCTCTAAGTTTATTGAAATTAGCTCTCTTGAAGTCCAAGACTCTAGTTTGACTGTGTTCTATTCCTTGTGCTTCTATAATGTTGAATTCTAATATTTCATGATCACTTCCTCCCAGGGTTCCTATGGCTTCAACACCTTCTATCATTTCATCTCTGTTAGTGAGAATTAGATCTAAAATGGCTAACCCCCTAGTTCCCTTCTCTACTTTTTGGGAGACAAAGTTGTCTGCTAGGTTTGCCAGGAACCTGTTTGATCTTCCACTTGGTGCAGAGTTTGTCTCCCAGTTGATGTCAGGATAGTTAAAGTCCCCCATTACTATTGTGATGTGCTTCCTACATACCTTAGTTAGCTGACTAGCAAAAAGTTCATCTATTTCCTCTGTTTGGTTGGGTGGTCTGTAGTATACACCTATGGCAATGTCATTCCCCCCCCCTTTTATATTGACCCAAATGCATTCAAGACAGTTTTTATCATTGTTGTGCTCTATTTCTGTAAAGATGTAGTTATTTCTTATATAGAGAGCAACTCCACCTCCTCTTTTATTTGGTCTGTTTCTTTTAAATAATTTAAATCCCTCTAGCTGTGTGTTCCATGTGTGGGTTTCATTTACATTGTCTTAGCCAAAATAATGATATCCTCAATCATGAACAATCTCAGATTTTTAAACAGAGTCCTACTGATGATAAAACATATATGTATTATGAACCTTTAGGGGCCACTAACATTAACCAACCATTTTATTAAAAATCTACCAATATGATAGACAACGTATCAACTATTTTTTGCCCTAAAATTCTCATGATCAAATTCATCATTAAAGGTTTGAAGAGCAATATGGCCTCTGGAGAGGAATTTCAAGCAGCTGAACAATTCAAGAAATATCCCAACTGATGGGACTCTCTATTGACAGATACATTTACACATATAAATTATATCTGACACACCCATTTGGGTCAAAGATGGCAATTGTAATTCCTGTATATAGGGACTAAAAAGGGACTAAAAAGGACTCTAGCAATTCCAGGCCCATTTCTCTAACACATATTTTGACTAAAATATGTGCAAACTTCCACTTGAAAAGAATTGATAGTAGGTGGATGAAAAGTGCATTCCTTGTGGAAGAACCAGCAGTCTTTATGCAGATGTGATCCACTCTTGACAATTCTTTTGTCTTGAACCATCTAACTATAAAAATAGTAGTCAGAGGAAATAATGGTTTGCTGCCTTTATAGCATACACAGGAAACAAAGAAATATTATGGAAGAAATTGACTGCCCTTAAAATGGAGCTCAGGATGTTGACCCTGCTTAAAGCCCTTTCTACAAGCCCTGAAAGTGAGAACAATTAATCAGTGGACGTCTTGCCTCATGAAGTTGTGGGTGCTCCATTAATGGAGAATTTCAAAAAGAGGCTTTTGTCTGGATTGGTATAGGATCTCTTGCTATGGGCAGGGGGTTGGACTAGAAAACCTCCATGGTCCCTTCCATCCCATTTTTGTTCATTTGTTTGAGAGTGTTTGGGGCTCAATGGAGCCATGAGAAGTAGGATTGATATGTACCAAAAGATAAGGCAAAGCTGTTGCCACTATGACATGTGGGTTGCATATGCTGTTAAGAGGACTTGGCTCCTATTCTCATAATAATTATCTGATTATAGATAAGTCAAAATCAAAAGTTATGGTCCTTGGAAAATGACAGCATTGCCCTATAGGGCTAATTGTTGAGAAGGCAACAGAACAAGTTCACAGCTTTCCTTACCTGGGGAAACTTTTCTCTGTGACAGGATCTGGGCTCCCTCAACATCAAAGGAGATCATTTAGAAAACAAAAGTGAATGCACTGTTAATTTAAACAACAGATCAGCTTCCTTAGACTGAATTATTAAATACAAAATACCAACGTTACCATTATGCACTTATATTGAGCTGAACTTTGGGATTTAATTTATATCACTACTAGAACAAATCCGATCAAATCATCTGAGAAGTATCTTGAGGGTGGATGAAAGGACTTCAGTTGCTTCCCTAAGAGCAGCATTGGGAATTTATACAATTTATAAAATTGGTGCATATAATTTTTTCTAATAAAATTAATGGTATGGAAAATGATAAAAGTCCCCAAATGCTATTAAAAGAAATAAATTACAAATGTACCTTCCAAGTATTGAGTTCAATCTATCAAACTCCTTACAATGAATATACTTGTATTTGCGGAGCTCCAGAAATAGAAGATGTAATACATCTATTATTTTGAATGACAATTATTTAAGAAAGAGGAAGATCAATATCTTGGATTGCACTTTAGAGAAACAGTCTATTGGGATCCTAATATTTAAAAAAATGTATTTCCTCTGTACTCAGAATTCAAAAATTATATATAATAAATCCCTTTTCAGAAGGAAATTATGGTCTGAGTGTGGTAAATTCTGGGCTATAAAAAATACTAATTTCATTCTTTCTGTTTATTCTATTGTACTTATTTTTCTAAATTCTGTTTGTCCATTCAGTCTTGTTAATGTGCTGAGTTTTATATTCTGTATCTTGATGTGGCCTAATGACTGATCAACAGGAAATGTTCTAATATGTGCATGAGAAAAATATTGAATTTATTAAAAGCTAAAAATTGAGACTTGGTAGGACCCCAAATATAACACAGAATTCTTCATTGTTTTTTAGGTCAGTGATATAATTACTTCAGAGGCTCTGAGTGATAAAAGTCAATTCCCTTTTTTCCATCCGATGCTTCCCAAAGAAGGGATCCAGTACCCAGCAATTGTCCAAATTCTCCTCCATTTTGGATGGACCCTGATTGGTCTCTTTGCTCCAGACACAGAGAAGGGAGAGAATTTCATGAGGACTTTTACTCCTATGCTTGTCAAGAATAGAATTTGTGTTGTTATATCACAACGATTCTCAATTATTGGACGTACTGCATTTCTCAGGGATGCCCTCTCTAAGTGGAGACAAGTCAACATCTTTGTTCACTTCATAGAATTTGATTCCTTTTTGGACAGTATTCTTCCCTTCCATTCAGCACTTGAAGGTTTGCCAGGACCCATTGAAGGGAAAGTCTGGATCATGACAATGACTGGAGTACTTTCAATTAAAAAGGACAGGCATCTCAAGCACGTCCATAGTATTTGGAGCTTTCCCTTTCAGCCAAAAAAGAGTTGGAAAAATGATAATGCCTTTAAAAGATATTTCTTTGTGGAACCTGGATTTCAATCTGAGTATTTTCACTGTTCTGTTTCAAAACACACCTTTTCTGTCAAAGGCCGGAGAAGATGCACCCAGAAAGCACCAGTGGAGACCCAAGAGAAAAAGAATTGGATGCAGATCCAAAATGATGGCTATACCTACAGTGTCATTAAGATTCTGGCCCATGCCTTAAGTGCTGCATCCCAACGCCAGAGGAGAAGGAAGAAGGAAGAGAGGTTGGGGGCTCCAAGGCTGCAGCCATGGAAGGTAGGGGGTCCCAACAAGGATCCATCAAACTAAATTCCTTTTGAGGGCCTTTTGTGCTCTCTGGGCTTCGTGGTTTAAGATCTTAAGCTTCTGAACAACATCTCCCACTCATCAGAAGAGTGCTGCATTCTCCCTTCAACAACCAAGACCTTTTATATATTTGAAAAAAAGTTCCCAGACTTTTTTTTGATTTTAAGCTCCTGTAAATTAGGAAAAGAAACAATGGTTCAAAACTGATCAAAGAGAGAAGCAGCCTGGAATTAAGGAGGACAATTAACCAGTGGAATAGCTTCCCTTCAGAAATTGTGGGCGCTCCATTACTGGTGATATTTAAGATGAGACTAGACAGTCACTTGTCTGAGATGGTATAGGTTCTCCTGCTTGAGCAGGGGGCTGGACTAGAAGACCTCCAAGATCCCATCCAGATCTATTCTATTCTATTCTATTCTATTCTATTCTATTCTATTCTATTCTATTCTATTCTATTCTATTCTATTCTATTCTATTGCATTCCGTTCCGTTCCATTCCATTCTATTCCAACATGACATGTGTTAGTTCCGGCATCTTTTTTTTTTTAAAGAAGTGTAAGGAAATATAACAATACATGTGAATGAGTTCAGAGGATCAGAAAAAGAGATGCAGGGAAGGATCAGATAAGATGGTTTGAAGGGGGGGCAACCCACAGCTGCATAACAGCCACAGAAAGAAACTCAGAAAATGTCATCCCTACATTTTTGACTGTCAAAAGAGATGGTGAAAGATTTGTACTTTCACACTGCAGGATTTTGTTAATATAGCTGCTAATATAGGATATTACTGCTTTGACAATAGACTTACAATAAAGTAGAATTACTTCATCTGGTCATTTTTCCTATCTCCTCTACTTGAATGAAGATTAGCCTTGCAACTTTCTTCTTAATAAATCCTTGCTTTCTGGTAATCACCCTATTGTTTGCAAGGAGTTTGTGAATACTCTAATTATTTGTGTATTTTGTTTACTTGATTGGTGACCTTTGCTCGATTGTTATATGTGACTGACAATTTTTGTCAATTACATTTTCTCAGTGTATATTTTATCAGTATACTACATGGTTTAAAAATATTTCTGAATCTTTTTACTTCAATTTTGAAGATAATGGGAACACTTGTTCTCCCAACTCACAATATTTGCAAATTAAACAACCATAGAAGAAAAATTCAAATGTAAAAAGTGATAAGAGATAAGAAACCAAGATTTCTGCTTTTAAATTCCTGGATGTTTCCATTCTAGTTCCATCCATTTCTAAAGAGGAGGGAATTGTACAATCTTTCCCTTCTGAAAGTGTACTTGGATCAGAATGGAGACGTAGCAGCAGATCTGGATATTATTAGTATGGTAGTTCTCCCTAAGAAGGATCCTATCGACAAGGTATTGGGGAGTTTTGAAAGACAAAGACTTACAATCAACCAAGATGCTTTGTCACAGTTAAAGTTGCTCAACAAGGTGGGGAAAATATTGATGTCTTTTCTCTCTTTTTCAAAGCCTTTTCAAATGGGCTAAACCCAGTCAAAAAGCAGGTAATCTTCACATAGAATTGAATGTGTGGAGTAAAACCTCTATAGTTTTCTTAGGCAGATAAGCATGCTTCAGTTCTATTGACCAAGGCTTCCCTTCTGATGCTGTCATGCTGAATCCTGTTGTAAGCTGATCCAAAATGAGTTGTAGGGTGATTATTATTTAGGACCCAAATCATTGCTATTTAGTGTCCTTTCAACAGTTTAGTACCACTATAAAACTGGTGAGACAGGGCCTCATGCTGGAGACTTTGCTGTTAATAGCTTCAGGTTCACTAGTTTTTTGTTTTCAAATATCAAAGGTGAAGGCAATTCTGTTGACCAGTCCCTGAATTCAGATTTGGACTGAATCCAGTGAAATGGAATCAAGACTGGATGGAGGCCCTGTTGGTCCAATAATTAAATACGCTTTAACTTACCTTGATTGGAGTCAGGGGTCTCCCAAAATTGCAGGTCCACAGTCTGGGATGTTTTTAATCAGCTGAGAACATGCTTATAGCTGCCTCTCTCTAACCCCACTGAGATAGTGGAATTTAGGAAGGAGGTCCAAGGCTTTCAGTTCACATGAAATAACAATGACTGATCTGATGTGATCTCATTTATGGATTGATTGATTAAATTTATTTGCTACTCATCTCACCATGATAATGGCTTGAAAATTGAAGTACTGAAACATGACTTTGGTGCAAAAAAAAAAATCAGATATCAGAAATAGTAAGGGACAATTTTGAGGGAAATATTACATAGATTTGAGCACTGGCTTGTAAGAGTGCACTTCATCTGAAAATCCCTTGAATGCAACTGTTTATCTTGATTGTTAGCTGCCTTAGGACACACTGAGAAGCTACAAATCAAATTAATAATAAATATGACTGTATATTTCCCTATCAGATTGTGTCACCTAACTGTATTCTCTCAACAGAAAGGACCTTGTGTTGGATACCTTCTGTTGAATATCCATTTCCACACAGGGATCACACTCATGACCCTTGTAGTACACCAAAAAATACCTGACTCACCCTTACTGTGGAACACATTCTAATGACCTCACCTCCATCTCACCTTTCTATAGTTTTAGAAACTAGTCAGCCAGTTTTAGTTTTAGTTCACAATTATGGTTGCCATATAAATTGAACACACACACACACACACACACATATATTCTTAAGAGTGCTAAAAACAAAAAGGTGATTCCTGGGTAGACTCATGTTTAACAAGCAAAAATGCAAGAACACCAGGAAATATAAAACTATAAAAAGTTTTAATGCTAAAATATCAAGCTTTCGCCACCAACTGCCAGCATCGTCAGGGTAGCTTCCAGTCGGCTAGGATGGATGAGAGAAAACACCTTTTTAAGGTGTGCAGACACAATGGATATCCTATGAAATTCATCAGGCGCCATAGCCTACCACTTAGACCCCCTGTTAGGTCTCAAATGGAGAAGCCAACACCACAGATTGCCCGGGTTACTCTCCCTTATATTAATAATGTCTCAGAAGCCACAGATAGGTTATTGGCACCCTACAACGTGAGGGTGGCACATAACCCGAACCAGACATTACCATCTAAGGTGATGAGACCAAAGGATTCACTTCCCGTCACAGAGAGGTCAGGCATCATTTATAATTGTAAAGATTGCCTCGTGAATTACATGGGAGAGACGTCCAAACGGTTAGAACCAGGATCCACGAGCACAAGCTGGCTGTAAGGAGAGGCGAACAATACTCCCAGCATCGGTGCACATATGCTGGTGTCAGGACATAGGTTCGACTTCGACAACATCCAGGTGATGGCTAATGACAACACAAAGGGGGGCTGGCTCCTTAAGGAAGCTTATGTCCTGCACACATAACATTAAGAGCATGGGCCAGGAGTAATCAGTCCCCCAGAAAGAAACAATTTAATACCACAACGTGCCTTCTGGGAGGAGGGTTGGTGGAGAAAAAGAGCCCCGAAAGTGCCCAGATAGGGAATAGCCTGCAACTGAGCAACCCTCCAAGTGTGGAGGCATGTGCTGACCCCCAGTGAGTGGAAAAACATATCAACAGCTGTGAGCCTACTGCCGATGGGTCTGAGGTCTCTCCGTGCCGTATGAGCAATTGGGTAATGATGCAGTCCTGTATCAACACCTGGATGCAGAGTGGTCGTGAATGGAAGGGCTGTAACATCGCCCCCACCCCCGTCAGCGATTCCGCGATTAATCCCACCCACGATTAATTTCAACAGCGTGCTTTCACTTTGGTAATGTGAGTGAGCCATGGGAGGGCGATGAGGCGATTATTCACAATGCTATAGCCTCTGCAAGCTCCAGGAAACACCTAAGAGGGGTGACCCACCCTGGAAACATGCAAGGAGTGAGAAACCGAGAATTGGAAAACCCGCCCCTTCCCTCCCCCTGAAGACGATAGAGGGGACGACCACCATACCAAGGACTCTATGTGGAGGGGAGAGTGGCAGTCAACCTAAAGATGTTACGAGCCCTAGCAATGCTATTGGAAATGCTCCCATTGATAAGAAAATGAAAGTTAGTGGGGCAACATTGGAGAACGGGGGTTACGATAAGATAACTGCAATGAAATCTTGTGACGTAGGAGAAAGCAATGAGGTGGCAACTGTGAAAAAGGACTATGGAAGGAGGGAAGGTGGGAGGAGAACGAGGAGGGGAAGTATCAGGAAGGAGGATGAGGAAAACAACAGTGAAAATGTACAGGCTCCCCCAATCCACAGCCACATGAGGAGGGGAGTGGGGACATAGATACAAACAAGGAAAGCAAGAAAATAACGATCAGCAACACAGAAACTATGATCAGAGTGCAAGTGGATTGGCTGGGACCTGTAACAAGATCCATGAGCCAGGCGCAAAGAACGCCATATCCATAAATAGCCTCTCCCATCGACTGGAAGCTACCCTGACGATGCTGGCAGTTGGCAGCGAAAGCTTGGTATTTTCTTGGTATTTCAAGCACGAGAACCTATACCATCTCAGACAAGTGACTGTCTAGCTGCTTCTTAAAAATCTCCAGTGATGGAGCACCCATGATTTCTGGAGGCAAGCTGTTCCATAGGTTAATTGTCCTCACTGTCAGGAAGTTTCTCCTTAATTCCAGGTTGCTTCTCTCTTTGATCAGTTTCCAACCATGGTTTCTTGTCCTGCCCTCTGGTGCTTTGGAGAATAACGTGACCCCTCATTTTTAATGAGATCTCCATATATTAATCTGAAATTGGAGCTGATTTTATAATTCCTTATAACTGAAGTGAAATTTTATTTGCCATCTGTTCTAGGAATATCAATTTTTGCATGAGAGCTGACTAAGAAGCAGGAAAGTGACAGCCTGTGGATCACATCATTGGCTAAGAGAGAGAAAATTGTAGAGTGGGTAGAAGTTTTTGTTTTAGTTTCTTTGACACTTCCTGTGTTGCCTTTCCATACTGATACATTGAGAGCCATTAAATTTTGAAGTTCCTCTGGTTGTGTAGATGCACTTGATGTGGTGCAACATTCCTATCTCTGAGGCTTTGTGACATTCCTATCTCTGAGGCTTTGCTTGAAACTCCACCCCAGGAGACATCCAAGTGCTTCAGATGTACAGTTCAGAGTCCCTGTGTTCTGGTTTATCTTGGTTGATCGTTGATGGATTATGTTTCTCATCTGGAGGGGGGATGTTAATGTCGACAGCTTGGCCTAGAAGGGAGAACTGGGGGTTTGTCCAAAAAGTAGTGACCCCATTGCAAAACAATCCCTGGAAGGCCTCACACCCTCTGTCAAGACTTGGTCTAGATAATAAAATGGAAAACAGCCATGAATCAGACTGGTCCCTTATCCAAAGAAGTCATTAGATCCTCTTGTTCCCAAATGGGAAGCTTTCAGCATTCCGCTATGGGAGTGGGAAAATAATCCAAGATAGAAAATGGCAGGAGGGCATCCCTGAGGCTTCGCTGTCCAGACAACTAAGGAGCTGCAGGAAGAGCCCACCTTCTCTCGAAGCTACATAGAGACCAACTGACTTTACCACCTCCAATAATAGGGAAAGGGTGAGAGGTGAATGCCAAACTGGGAAGGAAGGAAAGCTGGAGGTCCATTCCATGGTCTTCCCTCCCTTCCTTAAAAAAAAAAAACTAAGGAGAAGAGAGAAAGGAGGACAATCCCTCTTTCTGACACTTTTAGTCATAGCTGGAGATGTATTTGGAATAAAGTTTTCTGTGCCTTCAGATGTTTTATGCAAGAGATCTCTTTGTGTTGATTTTCCAACTAGGGTTTTCATCAGTTCCAAGATCAATTCAAAATGCCTTGAGATTTTTGATAAGGTGACCAAATGAACCAGAGAGGCTTCACTAGTTCCCAGAGTGGTGGATTCAACTGAAAAAGGATCTGTTGCCTGAAATTTGTATTTTTTTAATTGTAGGCCAGTATTTCTGCCCAGACCAAGGGTGAGAAAAACAAATTGTTGGAGGAGTGGGAATGTGTTAGCCAATTAGAAACCTAGAAACAAGGTGTGCTATTGGGATCTTGAAGTTCTCACTTCTCAATTCAGTATATTTTATAAAAACTGTTATGGCAATGCAACTGATGTGTGTTTACTTAAGACAATAACACATTCTTAAAGATAGAGTAGATGGGTGGATATTCATTAATTATGAATATTCATGCTTACATCATCTATTATCTAGATGATGTTTCCTCCTCCAATTTTTCCTTACCACAAGACCCCTGAGAGGCAGGTGGATTTGGGTGACTGACGGATTTGGAGTGTCCATGGCCAGAGGAAGCAATCCACATAGGACAAAACCAGTGATGGGATTCAGCCAGTTCGCACCAGTTCGGCAGAACTGGTAGCTAATTTTTTGTTGCCCAGGTCCAGAATGGACTTCTGGAAATGGCATCCACACAGAGAATTGATTGTTCACATATTTGAATCCCACCACTGGACAAAACCCACATTAATGAATGGATAATGAGAAAGCTTCACTGATCAGAGACAACTTATTCCTCATAGAAGGGTCCACATGAAGGAGAAACCGCCAATACCTGGTGTGTGGAAAGAGCTTTAGGCTGAGCTGTTCCCTGAGTTCTAACAAAATTCACCCAGGAGAGAAACCCTATAAATGCACAAAGTGTGGAAAGAATTTCAAGGTGAGTTGCTTCTAAAATACGTTTCGTGGGGAAATTTTCCTTTTAACTGTATGAAATATGGAAACTTTGGATTTCAGTTCTAAGGCAGTGATTGATGGGCAAAAATGTGATGCTAGCAGATGATTGGGGTGAAAATATAGATGGGAGGATTGAGGGAGAGAGAGAGAGAAGAAAGGGAAGGTGAGGGATATGGGAGGAGGCAAGGAGTGGGGTAGGTAGGAGAAACTGATCCTTTAAAGATCAAGCCAGTCTTATGGCTCCATAAGAGTCAACTTACCAGAAAGCCAATAGAAAACAAGGTGGAAAGACTTTGGGGATCTTTTGAGAGACTTTGGAATCCTAAATGAAGGGATGAAGCTGGGAAATATGGAAAGTGAGTTAATTTGCTTTGTCTAGAATTGTCTTAGGATTTAGGGGTTTTTAAAATCCTTTTTATCCATGTGTTGTCTTTATGACCTTATTTTCTTTTGACACCTTTAGTAAACTCCAACCCCCTGTTCAGGAGTGAGTTTTTTTGAACCCTAAAAGAAAAAACCACTTTTCCTGGTTTGGATATTTTACTAACTTTAAACAATATTCAAATATTATATATGAAATGGAAAACAAAATAACAACCACAACAAAAGAAATCTCTTCATTTTAAGCCCAGAACTCAAAATAGAAAACTACATTAGGGCTTTCACAGTATTTCATAAAAAAAGTAGAGGACATACATTTACAAACTCATTACATATATGAAAGTACCTTATTGCTTTCTTTCAATACATATATCAAAGCTTATAAAAAATCCATCCAAACTAATTAAATCATTGAATTTAAGTCACTTCTTCCAGCTTATCTTCACTGAATGAAATATTTTTCTTCTCAAGGGTGTCTATCAAGTCTCTTCCCTTCAGGAAGTTCTCAGCCTTATTTTTATCCATAAAAAAGATGTCCCAAGATTGTTTTGTTAAACATTGTAGATTAACCTGGAGCAAATCCTTGTAGAATAAAGTTTTCATCTCTATGATGTGTTAACATTTTTTTTCTCAAAGAGTTCTTGACATTGATATCCATAAGGAAAAAATCCTAAACTTAATCTCTTAAGAGTTGTGAGTTTACTTGACACTCTTGTTTCAGTTGTACTGGGAGGATTATATTCAAACCATCGTCATAATAGAAGCTGATGTCAGATTTATATTTCAAAGGTACATTTAGGTTATTTGCGTTGTCCAGCATTTGTAGAGTTGACACAGTGGGTTGATAATTTTCTACAGAGGAGTGATAATATTCTTCTTTAATCTCCTCTATATCATTAGCTTCTTGAAACCCTAGATGATTTATGGTATCATTAATTTTCTGTATGGACTCTTGAATGATTTCTTTAATGACAGCCTTCAACTCAGAGTTAAACACCTTTCTGTTTAACTTCATCTCCCTCTAGTGGTCAAAAGATGTTCTTTCTTTCTCCCCCCCTCATAGTGGCTGTGCAGGTCTTCTCTATCTTAGCATTGGGTGATGATCTGCTGGGCTTCATCTTCATCCCCAAGTGCTATATTATTATCCTGAGGCCAGATCTCAACACAAAGGAGCAGCTTATATTAAAAGAAAAATAAGAAGGGTGGAGACATAATATTTTGAAGTAATTGGGGCCATCTGGATCTCCAGGGAGGCTTTTCCACAAGGCAGGGGGTGCCTGATTTCTGGGTCCAATAAGATGATATGGTTTCATAGAGGAGATGCCAAGAATCCCTCTGTGCTAACCTTGCCCTGGGCCATATTGGATGCCAAAATGTTATTGAATTAATCCACTCCATTTTCTGACTGATTCCTTACATCAGGGGTGTCAAACTCAATTTCACTGAGGGCTGCATCAGCATTGTGGTTGTCCTCGGGGGGCTGGGTAGGTGTGGCCAGGGTGGGCATGGCCTACTAGGTGGGTGTGGCTGGAGTGGGTGTGCCTACTGGGTGGGCATGTCCAGCTCTACATCATTCGCGTCAAGGGTGCCTGTGGGGCCTGGGCAGGAGTGGGACAGATCTGAGGGTCTCTGGCAGAAGGGGGTGAGACCAGGGCAAGCACCCGGCATGGAAGAGCCGGCATGGAAGAGCCTACTGAACCCCTCCCTCAGAGCCCATCAAGCCGGATATGTGAAGTAGGTGAGGGCCATTTGCTGGTCACTTCCAAGCGATGGTGCATTTCTTCATTCCTCACAAAGGATAACACCTCCCCAGTGTGCACCCAGGGGGTGGGGCCAACGCGGCAGGGGCCGATCCCTCACTGTTTCCAGACGGCCTTGTAGAGCTAAGACTGAATGCATTTCAGCATAGATGGCCACCACAAAATTGTACATTGATTCCCGGCCAGACTGGGCCAGGGCCAAGGCAGAGGGGGCCATTACCTCACTGTTTCCAGGATCGCTTCGCGGGCCACATGAAACCACGTCGCAGACCGCATCCGGCCCCCAGGCCTTGTGTTTGACATGTTTGCCTTACATGCATCTAATCAAGGACTATAGAATATAAAATAAACTGAAAAGTTTTATAGATGGTGGATTTTATTAGGTTTACCTGCCTAGATCAGTTTAAAAGGTTTTCATAGGTTTTACATCTAAAAATGTTGTGCTATCTTAATTATATTTATCTATTCATTTATCTTTAAAGATGTAAATTTTTTGCTTTATTTTCTCTCTCTCTTTTGGTCCTGGTCCCTGACCATAATCATCTTCTGGTTTCTTCTATGATTTAGTTCCAACTTTACAAACAAAGAACAGCTTTTTTTCTTGAATAAAGAAAAAAAGCTACCTTTTTCAAAATTGAAATTCCCCAATAGCAGAACCTGAAGACAAACGTTTAACGGTTATATTGAATAAAAAATAACTTTCAGGGATTTTGTTCTGGTTTGGTACATTATAAGAAAGAAGTAGTAGTCAATGAACAAGAGCAGCCACCCATCTCTTAACAAAGGCAGCCAAAGTCCACCATAAATCAGGACCAACTGTATTCGTATTGAGGATTGACATTTCAGACTCATCCCCAAATCCTCTTTTGAGATATTTTCTAAGGGATGTTTGTGAGAAAGTTCTCCCATCTCGTTCCTTGGTTCATCTTCAGAGTTTCACCCCATTTGTGATTCCTCCTAATTGGCACCTCCCTGTTGATTCACTCAGAGTTTAGAGAGATGATGTCTCTCCTTGGGGCCATTATCCGAATCATAGTGATTTATTTCTTCTCTTGGTGCTAAATCTCTAAAGACATTTTGGATTGCTTTCAGACATCACACAAGAACAGCCATAACATGCTTCCCCTTTGATATCATATGAAAACCTTGATGGCTAATGTCTCTGCACTGTAAAATCTTGAAGGCATAAATGAGAGAACTTTGAAGGATTTTAAGACAGGTTGGAGCTGCAGATGTGAAGGCTTGTCTGGACTCTGTCTGGATTAGGAAACCTCTGGAGCTTCCATCTTGGAAGAGAGCTCTGGTTTCTTCCACCTCTTCACATCACTGTGTCTTCAAAGCAAGGCTGGAGACTCCATCAGGAACACAAGTCTTGTTGCTGCTTCTGCTGCTGCTGCTGCCCCAGGAAGTTCTGGCCAGTCTCAGAACCAAATGTCTCCTGACTCTGAAGAGGGACGAGGTGCACCCACAGAACTATTACAAGCCAGGAGAGTTTCTCATTGGTGGCCTTGTCTCTGCTACGAGGATGCTGCTTCTACCGTTAAGCTTCAACAAATCTCCTTTGACTCAAATTTCTCTGTACGTCAAATTTCATGCATAGAACTAGAGCCTCTCCATTCCACCCTAAGATCTAAAGGTTCAGTCGCCTCTCTTATAATGAACAATCTCTTTGATCTGCTAGTTTTTCCTCTCTTTCTGTCCCATTTCATCCTTGGTTCATCCTTTTCAGCTGATGAACCTGATTTGAAATTCTCAAATAAATAATCAGTAGAGATCTTCCCTTTTTCTTGACTTGACATCCTCTCAGCAGAGTTGGACTGTGGATGGGCAAGAGAGGATGGTTCTTCTCTTCTACCACTCTCATGCCCAATGAGGTTATCAGCACTGGGAAAAAAATGCAGAAGTCTTGACTTTTTCTCTGAAGTAAAAATGAGAAAAGCTCGACATTGAGCACTTACTCCATTTGTTAACAGTCATAGTTGCTCATTTTATTTGTCATTGTGGGTGTCTCTGTTTCTATGTGTTCTTTAACGATTGTGTATTTTATGTGGAATAATAGGTCACTCTTCCAAGTATTAATTATTGGAGAAGATAAGCAGGCAAAGGGACAGAAAGAGATTGAAAGTCAGTCAGAAATCTTAATACAACAGCAAGAATAAGGACAATACGAAGAATAAGCCAAAACTTAATTTGAAACTGAATTATGTACAAACGATGAACATGTAATAACAAAAATGTATAAAGTCATAAGCATTTGAAACAGAAGATGAACAGGTTAAATTTGCATGGCTGAATGCACTTTTAAATTTGGATATCAAATAAAGGTGCAGAAAATTTGGGTAACTGTATTTGGTTTACACTCTGTCATAATTTAAGATATTTTTTCTCTAAATAAAATGATGCATTCTTGGTATATGACACCAGAGGATTTATCAAATATGTGTAAACATATTTCAAATCAATGCAGGAACTGTGAAATTCATGGGGAAACATTTTATCATGCAGGGCAGACATGTGAGAAAATGCAGACATTTTAGATATAAATTGACAAAATAATGCAAAGAATTTGAAAGGCTAAAAATTGTAAAGAAACCAGAATTCATTTTTATTTTAACATCTGAACAATGAATTAGAAAACTTTAATAGTGGATGGATTTTATACATGGTAACTGTGGCAAGATTATTGTATGCTCAATGATGAAAAAATCATGGAATTCTCACAGTGTAGGACTAGATTGTGAAAAATGTAAAATTTGCAGAAATGAAAAATTGTTTGTTGAAAAGAGGGTGGGAAATCAGGTTTTATTCTTTTTCTTTTTTTAATTTCTTGGACCTTTCTTTCTTTCTTTCTTTCTTTCTTTCTTTCTTTCTTTCCTTCCTTCCTTCCTTCCTTTTTCTTTCTTTCTTTCTTTCTCTTTCTTTCTTTCTTTTAATATTTCATTTTCTTAAACAATTCTTAATAAATATAAATTTAAAAAAGAATTAGAGAAAGCTAACAATAACTAGACTAACTCAGACAAAATATGCATTCAGTATCCAAAAATAAAAGAAAAATGGAAAGAATCCCAGAGTTCCGTTCAGATAGGTGAGGGATTTTTTTTCTGTTTGTTTGGTTTTTGAGATTTGAAAATTCCTCCAAATCTCTTAGCCTTAGTTGGATTAGAAATACAATTGTTGAAAGAACAATATGTTAAATAACATATCATTCCCACTGATCATGTCCTGATATATTCACACTTTCAGGAAACCATTATCAGAGTACTGGAAAATGCTCTCCTTCCTTTTTGCAATCCAAGCGATCAACAAGAATCCCTACATTTTGTTCAATGTCACCCTGGGATACAACATCTATGACAATTATTTCAGATCACAAATGACCTCAGAGGCTTTGCTGGACCTGCTTTCGGAGGGGGAGGCCAATGTTCCCAACTACAGCTGTGGAAGGCAGAGGAACACAATGGCTGTTCTTGAAGGGGCTGATACTGACGTCTCCATCCAGATTTCAACCATGTTGGGAACCTACAAAATCCCACAGGTGGGTCTTTGTTGGGAAGACCATTTTTAGTCATGCAACTTACAGCCAGACATCTTCTGTTGTAAATGAAGAGCAAAGCTCTATTATGGGAGTTACATGAAGTAAGGATGAAGGTTCTATCAAATGGACTAGAAGGATCTGAGCAGACAATCCTCTCCCTGGCACACTCGTCATGCAGACTGTGCATCTCTGCTGGCTCTTTGCAACAGCCAAAGGCTGCACTGAAGTGAGAACAGAAACAGTGTAAGGCAGAATGACCAGATAAAGGTTCTTTGTTGCAAGGAGTGCAACAATTCCTCCATTAGAGATAGATTTTATGTTTATGGTCTCCCATAAAACAAACTTTTTTTTCCTTTTCAGATCAATCACGGTTTTGATTCCCAGGTCCTGAGTGATGAAAATCCTTTCTTCTACCCAATGCTCCCTGCTGAAAGAGTCCAGTACCCAGGGATGGTGAAGCTGGTCCTCCATTTCAGGTGGACCTTGGTGGGTCTCCTGGCTCCAGACACTGAGAATGGAGAAAGGTTCATGAGGACATTGACTTCCATGCTGACCAGGAATGGCATTTGTCCAGTTTTATCACAAACCTTTTCTCCAGCTGCTTGGAAGGCAGAGGTAGACCCGTATTTATACCGCAGATGGAGAAAGGTGAAGGTCTTCATTTATGGTGCAGACTTGACTTCATTCAATTTAGGTGTTTCAGTTTTGTTTCAGGTATTTGAAAGGCTTACTGAACCGCTTAGAGGAAAAATCCTAATCACCACAATCCGCTGGGACTTCAATATGTATTTGACCAAAGAAACTTTTCCTGCTCAATACATCCATAGTGTATTTTCATTTGCCATGAAGAAAAATCAAGTTGGAAATTATGGTGTGCATTTGAGAGTTTACTCTCTTATGAGATACTTTGTGGAGACCTCCTTCCTGTGTTCCTACAGCAATGATGGCTTTTCAGTGAAAGTCTGGAGATGGTGCAGGCAGAGAAAAGATCTGGAGGCTCTCAAGAGAGAAGAAATGGATTCAATCCTGGTTCAGGACAACTATTTCATTTACAACACAGTCTGGGCTGCAGCATGGGCCTTAAATGCAGCTTATTTATCCAGATCCAGGAGGACATTTAAAGGTGGTAAAAATTTGAAAACTCCAATGCTGAAGGCATGGCAGGTACTTATTTTCTATTGCACAGCTCTCCATAGCAGTTTGGAGTCAACGTTACAATTGTAAGAACTGTGTAACTATTTTGACAGTAGTTTTACTGTATTCTGAATGTAAACATTAAGTTAAATTCCAATTTTCAATAATAGTTTTATTGGTTTGTCAAAATATAAAATACAAATAGAATTTTGAAAACGCAATAGAAAACTAGAAAAAGGGGGAGGGAAAAGAAAGAAATAGTGTGTTGAAGGAAAAATCTTCATCAGCGTCCAGTCCAAGCCGGGAATAAACAACATGGAGACTGCTTTAGAAAGAAGGTTGCAGTTTATTGAAGAGGAGAGCCAGACAGAAAGATGGCTCTGGGGGAAAAAACTGACCACATGTAGTGGGGAATGAGTTTTTATACTTTCTTGGGCTTTGTTTGGAGTTGTTCCTGTGGCTTGAACTTTGACCTGAGTCTGAGTGTGCCTTTCTGGTCATTCTGATGATGGTGGGTTAATCCTATTATGTCCCAAGGGTCATATCCTACTTCCCTGGGGCTGTGGCTGATGACTGTTGGATTTTTTTGTGTGAGGGATTGTTGATTCTAGGGATCTTTTTTTCTAATTCCAGCTTCCTGACTCCAAACTTTCTGACAAGATTATCACAATTGTATTTCTGCAGACCTGGTTTCTGTTTGGGGCAGAGAGACTTGGGGGAGGCGGTTGGTTTCTGCCTTTAAAATCCTTTGGGGAAATATAATATTCTGCCTTTTTAATATTTCCCAAAACATTTCTTTCTCTGGATTCTTCTCACAAGTGTAAAGTGGGAAAAGAAAAGAAAAGGCACCAATTTCTGAGTCTCTTTAGCATAATAGAAAATAACAACATTACAATCACAACTTTTTGCTTTTGCACAACAATACATACAAACCATCTCTATAACAATAAACCTATCTAATTAACTAAAACAAAATGAAGATTTCATTTTTCTTTTTCATTACAAGCACAAAATCTGTAAGCAATTTCAAAATAAAAGCGAGATTAAATGTATTCTCTTCTTTGGATAAAAGAATCTGTCTGACATTCTCTACTTCTCATTACTGTGGGGAACCGTACCTACTTTTATTGACTCATTAATCTTTATCCTAATTCATGTTAAGGGAATCCTCTATATAAATTCAATTTTTTTTTTTTTACCTTTGTCATGGGAAAAAATCCAGGGTTAGGTTATTTGCACTGTCCAGCATTTGTAGAGTTGTCACAGTGGGTTGATACTTTTCTACAGTGGGTTGATAATCTTCTTTTTTAATCTCCTCTGTATCATTAGCAGCTTGAAACCCTAGCCTAGGTGATTTATGATATCATGAATTTTTCTGCATAGATTGTTTAATGTCAGCACCCTCTAGTGGTCAAAATATTTCTTTATTTTTTTTTTTTTCCTTTTCTTTTCCTAGCCAATCAGAATTGATGAAAAGCGGAGAATTTCCACCACCCTAACACAATACAAGGCTACAGAATATTTTAAAAGTAGTGAGGGAAGTCAGCTCCCCAGAGAAGGAAATATTAAAAGGGCAGAAAAATATATTTCCTCCAAAGGATTTTAAAAGCAGAAACCAACCCTGCTCCCAAGTCTCTCTGTCTCAAGCAGAAGCCAGCCCTGTACAAATGCAGATGTAAACCATCAGAAGGGCCCCAACTAGGAGATCAAGAATACAAAGACACCTAAAATCTGCATACCCCACCCAAACTCTAGGAGTCATTAGCCCCAGCACCAGGGAAGCAGGATATGATAATAGGACTAACCACCACCATCAAGAATACCAGAAAGGCACACCCAGACTCAGATCAGAATACCTGACACAGGAAATACAAAGCCTAAAACAGGAACAGGAAACTATTCCAAACAAAAGGCTTCAGTGGGTATAAAAACCTACTTCCCACATGTGCTCAGCCCTTCTTTTCTCTCCTGTTTCCTGCCAGAACCATCTTTCGGTCTGGCTCTTCAATAAACTGCAACCTTCTTCCCAAAGCAGCCACCATGTTGTTTATTTATCCCCAGCTTGGATGAACCAGGATTAAGACTTTTCTTTCAACAGTAGTAAAATAAAATCCAACCCTTTTATCCTTATAATTCAAAAGAAAAAATACTCCATGCTTCCTTCTTTTGGCTGGAGTCTCAAAGATGGTTTATAACTTCAAAAATTAGTAGTAAGCTGTAATTAAAGAGAGTCTCTTTTAGCTCATAAAGAATAGTCTCATAAATTGATTAAGAAATGAAGGGCACAGTTTATTGTTTGTTTGAAAAGTAAATTCCAAAACGGCTGTTTTATCCAACAATGACGTGATTTCTAACCCACCCCCCAGCTTCAGCTCATCCATTGTTCTGAAGCACGATTTCTAAAATGACTTGCAGGCTGATGCTGTTATTGGAGGATCTTAAGGGATGGTTGAGAGACCCTCTCTAATCCAGGAGGGTCAATTAAATAAGAGGAAACCTGTTCCTTCTGTTGATAAGTTGGAAAAATGGCAGTCCAGAGAGATGGAATTCTCTGGGTTTGTCAGCTGGCCACATTCTTCACCAAAAGTCTCAGATTAAATTCCAATTTTCAGTTGCTCCCCTTTCTGCAATTCATTTCACCCTGCTAATTTCTTTTCCATTTTTTTTTAACCAGCTTCTTGATAAAAAGATTTTCCCTCCACCTCTTTCTTCTTTGACTCTTTTTTTTACAAGGAGGACCATTACCATCTACCACACAGTCTAAAAAAGTGTGTTGTGCATATTAAGCTGTCTAACATCTCTCATACCCTTTCACTTCCCAGGCTGCCCTTGTGCTCCAGGGCAGCCTTTACCCAGAGTGGGTCTCATTCTTTGGCTAAGAATCCCTTTGATTTTTCTTCCCCGGCTCAAACCTTTCAGTAGAATCATAGATAACAGCAGTGTATGGAGAAGCTTCATTGGGCCAAGAAGGTGAGCAGGCTAAGGTCAGGTGAGAAGATGAAGGGCTGAACTGGTAAAAAGTCTGGAAGCAGCAAGAATGAAGAATGTTCCGCAAAATTCCATAAATGTTCCATAAAATTGAAGGAGGTGACCTTAACTGGTATCAGAGATCATCTTTCACCTTGAGACATGGAGTCTCTTCTCCATGGCAAGTTGCCCATATGTCACCTCAATGTGGAGTTTCATAAGCACAACCCACTAGTAGAGCAAAGGCCCCCATAATCATCCTCAAAGTGAGCAAAGTGTCAGTGCTATGACAATTGAAAAACTGAAGCCATTTTACATTTTGCTTTCATTGCCACTTTTTAGTTTACAGATTTTAGATGAAGGAGGGGGAGGGGGGAATGTTAAGTTTCTTAGTTAGCCATAACAATACTTCTGTGTGAGAACCAAGGTCAGTGCTGAAAAAAGTTTTGGCAGGCTGAGAAGATGGGAGGAGAGCCCATATTTTGAATGCATTGGTGAATGTGATTTATGACAGCAATTTTGGGGTGGGAATTGCAACTTGTTACTTTGTAGCCCAAGGGAGGGGATTTTAGTCTTGGGTTCATCTTTGTATGTGCCAATACTTTGTTTCCTAAATAAAATGTTCTTTAAGGAAGAAATCGTAGCCTGGAAGTTCTTTTAATTGGTTTCATCTATCGGAACCATGACACAATGGTTTTTCTCTTCCTATTTGCCCTATTTGACCTGTACACCAGTTGTTTACAGTATTGTTTTTTTGTGGCATCTGATTACATTTTGACCTGGCTGGCAGAATTCCTTCAGTGTTGTTGTGCACAACATCTGTTTACTGTCAGGTTTTAACTTTGGTTCTCATTAGTTCACACTGGATGTGTTGTTTGCTATACTTCTCTTTGGTTTTCCAAACTCTGCAGTAACAATTATAAATGGAAGAGATAAAAGACATCCTTGACCATCTTTATTTTTCAGGCCATTCTTGGTCCTTCTAAGAAGATTTTTATTCTCTATTTCTCAGTACGGATCCTTCATGACAACTCAAATGGAAGAGAGCTTTCTGCATCTGTGTAACATTGCCCATTTTCTCTTCCATTCCAGCTTCATTCTTTCCTTCGAACCTCTCAGTTTTACAATAATTCCAACAATGGGGTATATTTGGATGAGAATGGAGAGCTGGTAGTAGACCTGGTCATTGTGAACACGGTGGTTTTCTCCAATATGTCTGTTAGCAAAGTGATAGTTGGGAGTCTAGAAAGAGTGGGATCCTTAAATTTCAAGCTCATGATGAACCAGAATGCGATTGCAAAGATGGAAATGCTGAACAAGGTGGGGAAAAGACTTTATTTTGTTTTTGTTTTTTAAGGTCTTAACAAGAGGATTGCAGAATTGGGGCAGGGATAGGGTTGGGATGTCATCTCAGTTCTCCCAGAATGGAAATATTTATTTTTGGTTAGATGTTCAGGTGTCTATGAAAAAAATATACTTAACTATTCCAGTTAACTGTTTATCAAACTTCTACAAGGAAGCTAGATTTATATCATGCGACAAAGTGATTGATTTTGTCAGAACAGAAATCCATTCAACTTCCTTTTCAGTAGGTACACTGAGAATTTAAAATAAAATTGTAGTGGGAGAAAAACTAGAAGAGAAGATAAATAGGCAAACAGCAAGCAACCAAATCAGTTTCTTGTAGGCTTCGAATTTAGCAAAGCTAAACCTTGACTTGAAGATCCCCAAACTTTTCCTTTTACCTCTTTTAGGAAATAATTCATGTTGTGGGAGTTATTTTCCCCCCTCTTTCTGCCCAGCCCCTACCTTCTTCCAGATGTGTGGAAAGCTGTCCTGCTGGATTCATGAAGGTGGCTCAGGAAGGGAAGCCCATCTGCTGCTACAATTGTCGTCCATGTGTAGAACGAACCATC
Organism: Crotalus tigris; assembly: GCF_016545835.1. Classification (NCBI taxonomy): domain Eukaryota; kingdom Metazoa; phylum Chordata; class Lepidosauria; order Squamata; family Viperidae; genus Crotalus; species Crotalus tigris. The sequence goes on along the minus strand of NW_024098561.1, from coordinate 35,730 downwards.
TCCACCATGGAAGGTAGGTGGCAGCAGTAGAAAGGGGCAGACTTTGGGGAGGATGATACAGCTCCCCTGAGATTCTCCATGAACATACATGTTGGAAGGCTTGGCCAGAATTGGTCCCACCTCTCTGAGTCTTGATCAAGATATACATTTAGTATATCATAGTGAATTATAACAAAATACCTTAGAGATTAATCTGGTATATAGATTAAGCAAACAGGGATAGAGATCATGAACATGCAGGATAAGTGAGGGCTGAATATTGTGAGAGAGATGGCATCTCTTGCTCTTTATCTTTTACAACACATCTTCCATGTTTCAAATTACTATTTCCTTCATTGCTCCGAACAGTGAGAGTCTCCAGATTCCAGAATATAATATTTAAACTTTGATTGGATCTTTGGAAGAGGATTGACCAAATTCTGGCAAGAGTCCATGTCTAGTGGGCACTTTGGACAACCACAGTTTCAGGTTGTAGCTACTTGCCTTTAATCAAAGGATTTCTTTCTTTGTTAAAGGATTCTCACAGAGTGTCTTTGATGTGCTCCTCATTCTACTTGCTGGGTGTGTGAGTGTATGTGTGGGGGAGTTGGTAGCACTATGTTATACTCTTTTGATTGTGCCATCTGCTCAAGGGGTGCCCTTTTTGGTCAGCTTCAGGTGACTCCTGGGTTTATACTTCCTAAGGCTGACATTGCAGAGGTTCTCCTCTTAAAGTTATTTTCAAAGTCTTGGAGAGGAGAAGAGGATGGGGGAGGGGAGGAGAGGAATTGTGAGTTAGGGTTGAGCCAAAGTTCCTTATTGATCTTATTGGAAGATGTTCCTCTTTCTGATAACAAAAAAAATGAGGAATGCATTTTGATGTCCTCACTCCATATCCAGCTCATCGTTAAGGGCCACTCCACCTAACGTTTCTTTCTCCATGGCAAAAGTAGCGTTTATCCACTTCAGCTGGCATAAGCTATGCTAAGTGAACCTTCACATATATTTCATTCCATTGTAGGCTGGATCTCATTGATGCCTTAAGGCACTGACAAAAGGCAGAACTTCAGTTTTAAAAAGGTTCAGCAGTGGAAAGGTAAAATGGTGAAACTGCCTTCCTTCCTTGAATCCTTTCTTCTTCCCTCCTTCTCTCTTAACAAGTTCATTGGTGAAATGGTGACATAAAAAAAGAAAAGTAATATTGAGATTTCTAAATGGAGGGAAATGAAGAAACACATTGACTTCATCTTTACACATCTTTATAGATGTTCACACCAAAAACTATTTTACACAAACAATGCTTTTCATTAAAGGGCATGTTAAAGGGAGAAACTATTCTTGCTCTTTTTCAGATGCAGACAAATGTACCAAATGTCCAGAAGATCAACATCCAAACATCAATCGAGTTCACTGTATCCCCAAGATTAAAAGCTATCTTTCTTATAAGGAAAATCTGGGGATTATCCTGACTTTCATTGTCTTGTTCCTCTCTTTAATCACAGGCTTTAGTTTGTGGGTCTTCATTAAATTCATGGAAACACCAATTGTCAAAGCCAACAACTGGGACCTCTCCTACATTCTCCTGGCCTCTCTCCTGCTTTCCATCTTGACCTCCTTTCTGTTCATTGGCCAGCCAAGGAGAGTGACCTGCCTCCTCCAACAAACAACCTTCAGCATTATGTTCTCAATTGCCATTTCTTCAATCTTTGCCAAAACAATCACAGTTGTGTTAGCCTTCTTGGCCACAAAACCAGGGAATAAAGTGCAGAGATGGTTGGGGAAGAGCTTGGCCAACTCCATTGTCTTTTCTTGTTCTGGTCTCCAAGTTGTCATCTGCAGCATCTGGTTGGGCACTTCCCCTCCATTCCCTGACTCTGACATGTACTCCCAACCTAGAGAGATCATCCTAAAATGCAGTGAAGGTGCTGTCACCATGTTTTATGTTGCCCTCGGATACATGGGCTTCCTATCTGCTGTCTGTTTCATATGGCTTTTCTGTCCAGGAATCTCCCTGGGGCCTTCAATGAAGCCAAGCTGATCTCCTTCAGCATGCTGGTCTTCTGCAGTGTCTGGGTGTCCTTTGTGCCAGCCTACCTGAATAACAAAGGAAAGTACATGGTGGCTGTGCAGGTCTTCTCCATCTTGGCCTCCAGTGCTGGATTGCTGGGCTGCATCTTCATCCCGAAGTGCTATATTATTATTTTTAGGCCAGATCTGAACACCAAAGGACATTTGATGTCAAAATAAAATAGAAAAAAATGACTTTTACAAATCTATTATTTTTCAAAAATGTCATTTAGTAGGCTTGATTAATAGATTTTGATCATTTAATGTTTGTTTTTTATTTCTTTATTAAATCTAAATGTTGCACATCTTGGCTAGGGATGACTCTAGGCAGCTTACAATCCAGACAAAAGAAAACAAAAGATTAAGATAATACCATTAAGCTATTAAGATTGATATAAAATTGTCAAAGATGGGAAGGAAGAGAGCAAAATGCACATGAGGAGGAGGAGGTATTCCTCTTATTCAAAGAAACCAATAGCAATGCACCATGTCTCATTTTAGTTACAATAGGGTAAAATCAGTTTCCAGATAGATGAGACTGTTTGGTAGGCAAATTGAGACATAAGGATTGCAGCTCATAATGACCGTGGAAATTTTTATCAGAACATTCCTATAGCAACCACTGAATCTGAAGATGCAAATGTTTCTTCTAACTAAGATCATTTTTTTTTTTGCAGATCTAACTGAAGGGCAACAAATAACCTGAGATTGACCATCATTTATGAATGTGTATATATGGATCATTTTCTCCCTTTTTGTATCGTTTTCCCCTCCTTTCTGAAATGTATAAATATTTGTATAATTATTTAATAAACAAATAAACCCAACTCATACATGTGTAGCGGAGAGGGGAGTTGGGGTGGGATTGGCTCTGGCTGGGAGGGTTTGCTGGAGTTCTGCGGATTCGACGTGGAGGTTAGGAGCCCCCAACAGCCTCCACGGTGGCTGGTGGTGTGGCACGGTGCTTGGGGAGGCATTAAAAAGGAAGAGGAGGTTGACTGGGGGATAGCTTTTCTTCTTTTTTCCTGGTGGGGAAAGCCAGACAGAGGGAGAGTGAGGGAGGAGGTTGGCTGGATTTTGTTTTTATCCTTTTCGGTGGGGCAAGCCGGATGGAGAGGGAGGGATGGAGATAGAGAAGTTTCTTTCGAGCAAGCTTGGAGGAGAGAAGGGAAGAGAGAAGGAGAGGATTCAGTGGGGAAAGGCCAGAAAGAGAAGAGGAGATAGAATAAGGGAGGGTCCTATGAGCTGCTGAGAGAGACCAACCATCATCACATCACGTGAGCTGCTGCTGACAGAGATTGACCATCATCATCTCGTGTGAGCTGCCTTCTGACAGAGACTGACCATCATTATCTCATGTGAGTTGCTGCTGACAGAGGGCAATGGATGCCAATGATTCAGAAAGGGAGGAAGGGGGCACAGAACAATTCCTGTCTCCTCCCTACTATTTTTTATTTTTGTAGCAATTTTAGCTTTGAAAATACTCCCTTGTTGGAGCAACGAGGTTGTAAAGGTGAGGAAGAACTGGTAGGTTAGGATTTTTTTTTAATGGTGCTGCTGCAAAGCAAGAATCTTTTTCCTGAAAGCTGAATTAAAAGATTGATAACTGCTAAAATCAGTATCTTCTAAGTAGCCCCCTCTCTCTTCCAGAAGAAGCAAAAAAAGGATTGCACTTCTTGGGTCAAAGTGAAGGTTATGGACTGCTGGAGAAATCCCATCTCGTAGCAGTTAAAGAGGTTGCTGTAGCTCTCGCTCTTCTTTCTCCCATTCCTTCTTTTCTTCCCTGATGGGAGGATGCTGGATGTTCTTCGGCTGCAGCCCTGAGAGGGAGGGGTGATTCCATGGGTCGATGACTTGTTGCTGTGTGCTGATGACACCCAGGCATATGCAAAGTTTCCCATGTCTTGTTTAAATGTCTTTAGACAAACCGCAAAATACATCTGGGTAAAGGCTGAGATTACCCAAGTTCTCTCCAAAGTTCTGTGTCTCTATGCCTGCCTGTTTCAATCAGAAAAAGAATTGCCGCTTTTTGGCAGTTGGAACAACTGAAGCCGCCTCCTTGTCCTCCTTCTCACAAGCAGACGACAGGCAGGGCTGGGGAGACCAGATCTTAGAGAATCTGAAGAAGGGAAGCTTTCGGCCTGGGGGAGGCTGGGGCAGGTGGAGGGACAACCTCACCCATGCATCAAGCAATGGGGATGACATGCCAGAGAGCCAGCAGAGTCCTCTCAGTCACTGGAAGTTTGTGAGTGTTGTATGGGGGGACAGTAATGTGAATCTGAGCAGATTCCAGTTACTCAAAGTCCTGGATTCCTTGTTCACGTGGTATCCCATGGCCGGGAGGATATTGGCCTAATGTAGGTTCAAACCATAGTCACAAGCCCAGACAAGCGTGCAGGAACATAAACCTCATTGGGGGCTCCCCACTTGACAATAGTTGGGAGGACCATATAGGGCAATCAAACAGAGAAAAGGTTTATGGGCTTGCTAGCTCTATAATTGGCTAAACAGCCCTAGTAGCCCATGTCTACCTCAATATTAGAAAACTGGCTTGTTTAGTAGTAACAAGTATAAGCCAAACTTCAAACGCTACTCCTCTCCTGAATGAGGATCAGGAACAGCAAAGAACGGCAATTTTGCAGAACATCCTGGCCATGGACTTTATGCTATTCAACACGGCCCATGGCTGTGAGGAGTTTTCAGGTTTGTGTTGCTTTAAACTCACTGAAAATTCCTTGACATCCTTTACCTGTGAATATGTACACTTACATCATTTGTTACTTAGTCTCTCCTGACATTTTGAGATACATAAATATGTGTGCATCTATTTATTATGTGTGGGCCTGTCTCTCAATATTACCGTGTTTCCCCAAAAGTAAGGCCTACACCGAAAATAAGCCCTTGTTTTGGGGTGAGGCACACACCTAAAAATCAAGCTAGGGAGGGGTTGGGGATGTGGAGCTGCCCCATGTGCCCCACACACATTTATATTGCAGCCAGGCTTCTCCTTGCCAGCCCACTTCTTCTGCAGCATCTTCTGCAGCCAGGCCTGCATTTTTCATTCACAGGCCTTTCCAGAGAGCCACTGCAGCCGAGAACTGAGCTATGGATTGAATCCTTAGCTCGGTACTCAGCTGCAGATGCCTTTGGGAAAGACCATGCTTTGATGCTATGTTTTTTGCTTATTCTAGTTAGTTAGTAGTGGACATTTATATTTCCAAGCGGGGAGTGTGCTGTACTAGTCAGTTAGCTTAAGAACTGTATTAGAATGTTTAGCATTTACAGGGTTAATGTTGTATCATTGAGAGAACTGTATGTTAGAACATTTAGCATTTAAACAGTTAAATGCTGTTTCCTTAAGAGATGGCTTATGAGTAATATAGTTTTTGCTGTTAGTTAATTCTATAGTTCATCTAGACAGTGGGAGGAGTTAAAAAGTTATTGCAGGACATCCTGTTACGTGCTAGGGGTAAAAAAATCTTTTATGTGAAACCAGCATGTGGATGCATGCATGGCATCTAAAACCATGCTAAAGCTGATATGGAGAATTACTGTTTTTTACCTATGAAAAATGGACAAATAGTGTAGAAGATGTAGTGTTTCAATTTCAACCACTCTAATTGGATTTGGTGCTTCTTTCATTTTTCTCCTGATGGGCTCTTTCTCAGCAATCTCCATTTTTTAAAGCTCCAGAACAATTTTTATCCTTTTCTTGGCTTCTTGTCTCTTAGCCTCCCTTTCCAACTTCTCTGGGCTGAGGTGCTGAGCAGACTTTCCTCCTTCTGGTGAGGAATCTTCTTTAGCAGACATCTTTATAGCCTCTGCCTTTCTGACAGGATTGGCATACAGGTATCTTTGCCACTTCTAAGTTGTGTGACTGCCCTAGCCCCACCTAGCCTATCCATTGTTGCCAGTTTCTGTGGGGAAAAAAATTAAGGACCTGTGGTTGGTATGTGACCTCTGCTGATTATCAGAGGAATACTTTTTTTAAAAAAAACCCCACCTCTTGATTCCCTTCTAGTATTATATAATAGTGGAAAAGGTGTCCTCAGAATTAAATCTTCACTGCCTCTGAGCTGCTTCAGTTCTGAAGAGACCCAGTTATGGGTGAGCAACTCCTAGCCAATTTGCTCTCCTTGCTCCCTTCCTCCCTCTGGGGAATTAGAAGAGGATTGAAGGGAAAATCCTCACTACCTATGGTTAGAGTGTCATCTCTGCCAGTGGACAGTGGAAACAAATCTTTCTTCTTAAAGGAGGGAAAATTCCTTCCAAAGTGCAGTATCCTACTTCTTGTGGAATCAGATGTAGGACCCAAAGAAAGTAACAAACTCTTACTACAGTATTTATTAGCATGTACCAGAGGAACTTTCTCAAATACTGTGTTTCCCTGAAAATAAGACTGGATCTTTTTTTTTGCCTCCAAAAGATGCATCAGGTCTTATTTTCGGAGGATGTCTTACTCACCTCCGGTACCAACAGCCCTTACACCACTATAAAGCCCAGGAAATGACTCATATAGCTCTTGTCTTGAAGAGTTGCGTAAGCTAAATATTGGTTGACATGTGTGCTGAGGAAAAGGAAGAAAACCAATAGTTTAAAAAACATAATATTTATTCATTTTTTTGTTTACTTATTTATTCATTATTAGTGTATTTGATGATTATCTTGAATCTTCATCTAACTAACAAACTTCACATATTTATTTCCTTCAGTTTTAATAAACATAAGTTGTCAAGCAAATCCAAAGGAAGAATATATAACCAATAATAATGGATAATTAGAAGTTACCAACCTAAGAAACAATTTCACAATTATTCCCCTGCTTTTGCCATTAGATCTTCCTTAGTGTTTAGATCTGGTCTCAGGATGATAATGTAGCACTTGGGAAGAAGATGCAGCCCAACAGTCCAGCACTGGAAGCCAAGATGGAGAAGGTCTGCACGGCCACCATGTATTTTCCTTTAGTGCTCAAGTAGGTGGGGAGGAAGGAGACCCAGACACTGCAGAAGACCAGCATGCTGAAGGTGATCAGCTTGGCTTCATTGAAAGCTCCAGGCAGGTTCCTGGCCAGGAAAGCCACAGTGAAGCAAATTGCAGCAAGGAAGCCCATGTAGCCAAGGACAACATAAAACATGGTGACAGAGCCTTTGTTGCATTGAAGGATAATCTCTTCAGACTGGGAGTAGAGATCAGAGTCAGGAAATGGGGAAGAAACTCCCAACCACGGGGCACAGATGAGAATTTGGACAGCAGAACAAGAAATGATGATGGAGTTGGCCAAGCTCTTCCCCAACCATCTCTTCACTTTATTGCCTGGTTTTGAACTAGGAATGCCAGCACTACTGTGATAGTTTTGGCCAACACAGACGGCACGGCTACTGAGAAGACAATGCTGAACACTGTTTGTCGGAGAAGGCAGGTGGCTTTCCTTGGTTGGCCAATGAAGAACAAGGAGGATAAGAAGCAAAGCAGAAGGGAGACCAGGAGGATGTAGGAGAGGTCCCGGTTGTTGGCTTTGACAATAGGAGTTTCAAGGTATTTAATGAATATGATTAAAACAAAGCCTGTGATTAGGAACAAGAGTAGAGCAAAGGAGATGAGGATGATGCTGAGATGTTCTTCATAAGACAGGAAGTTAAGTCTTTTGGGGATACACTGGACTCGGTTCTCAATTGGATATTGATCATCTGGGCATTTGGTGCATTTTTTGGTATCTGAGAAAAGAAAGTAATATTTCTTTTATAATCTTTCAAATTTCAAGAAGAACGTTGGATAAGATGTGATACAGAGAGACAGAAAAGTCTCAGTAAATGGGATATACTTATACTACAACAACAACAAAAATCCGCAATACATACAACTATAAAAAGAACAACAACAACAACATAAAATTAAAAGAGCTATCTGGTGCTAAAAACTCCCTTCTCTGAGGTAATCCACCAGATTCTTATCCTGCACTGTACTTACCTTATCCCAAATGGTTGGCAGAAGTAACAAGTCTCCAGACGTTTAAGAGGATGGGGGACTTATTCAATTTCAAGGGGGAGTAAGTCCAGTAGGGCAGGAACTGCAGCAGAAAAGGCAGGCTTCTGATGATCCATAAAGTGGGAATCTTTTAGGGAATGGATTGTTTGCATGCCAATTATATCTGCTCTGGTGGGACAAGCAGGTATCCTCAAGCAGAGGAAACCCTGCAGATACCCTGGTTCTGTCTCATGGAGGGTTTGAAAGGTGAATTTAATTGCACCTGGAAAGAAACTGGGATTCTGTGGAGATTGCACAGCAGGGATGTTCTAGGGAAGAACACATGGAAACTCAACACTGTGCACGCCTTTGCATTCTGGACCATTTTATAAATTCCAGCTGGTTTTCAAGAGCAACCCTATGAGTATGGGATAAAAAGATAGAAACAGAAAACTGATGGCAGAAAAAGACCTAGTGCTGCATCGAGTCTGCCCGTTGAGTTTTTTGTTTTCTTACTTATTTAATATTTCAATTCATTTTTTTCAAAAAAAATTCAGATGATGGACATATGTTTATCCCAAAAAGGTTTAAACTCAGTTACTGATGAGTGACCCATCAACCATGCTCTCAATATACTGCTCCAAAAATACTGGACAGAGGATAAATTTGTCTAACATGGTTGGATCCATGAAGAACCACTTGAGAAGGGTTGCAACACTGACTATTTCAGGACAGGTTGTATAGTCCCCTTCACAAAAACACCATTGACTATCCTGAAATTGAGAGCGTCTCCTAACTATTAGGCCTTCTAGAAATTCCTTAAAATGTGATTCTTTCAATGGTCCTGGGGATCTCCTGGTAACAGGGCCCCGTGTGCTGGTTTCATGGTAGGTAGCATCTTGATGTATTCCTCTCTTGCTTTCTTAGCATTTATACCTCAATGTTTTAATTTTTATTATTGGTTTAATTGTATCCCACCAAGAGTCACTTTGTGTGAAATAGCCATATATACCTGATAAATAAATTTGAAAAAACATCTCAACGAAGATTAATTCATAAATAAATTCAACAACAGGAACTGAGTGTGTTATTTGTATTTTTACCCTGTAAAAATGAGAAGGTGAAGCAATATGTTTCCATATTCTCTCGATTTGGCAAATTTTTAAAGAGAATGAATTCAACATTGGTATCAAAGGACATTTAGTAGATTGGTCTTTAACGGCCTTTAAGAAAGCCGTTAAAAATCTCCTGTTCCGGCAGGCCTGGGGCTGATGTCCTCGGCGGGCCGGGATATGATCGGACTCGCGGTATGACTGGATTATTTTATGTTATTGTTTTATGACTGTTTTTAATTTTGTACGCCGCCCTGAGTCCTTTGGGATTGGGCGGCATATAAATATTTGTAAATAAATAAATAAATAAATTAGTTCTCTGTTTCCTCCTTCTTTCTGTTCATTTTAATCCCAACACTGCATGTAGAATTTTTTTCCTTTCAGGAGCACAACTATATTGCTTTTTTGGAGGAGGGGGGGTGTTATATCTTATTACAGTATTTAACAAGAAAGAAAATTGGAAAGATAAGAAAAGGTGGAAAGGAAATATCTACTTGATGATTTTATGCTGAATTCTCTGTTTGGTTTTCATTGTTCCTTTAACCCAACATCTCTCCCTCTATTGTTCCTCCCAATTAGATATCTCAGCTTATAAGGATAAATGATCTTACTAAAGATTAACTGATTAAATGAATAATTGATCGATGCATCTATCAGTTTGTAATGTAAAGTCGGTTTAGGCAGGGCTTTTTTTCTCATAGAGAGCCCAGAATGGAGTTCTGGCAACTTTTTGGGATGGAATCTTGTAGGGTAGGAAAGGCGGGTTGTATGATGTGTATGAGTTCTGGCACCTCTTTTTGGGGGGAAAAAAGCACTGGGTTTAGGTAAACAAAACCCATTGATCAAAAATTATTCCTCAAGTTACAAAGAATACACATATTTCTAAGAAAGATAAATATGGACAGAAACATCCGAACTGGGAAATGAAAGAGAGATTTTCCATGCAATCCACAATATCCTTTTTCTTACCTTATCCTTCAAGATATTTTTCTTATAAATCCCATTTAGGGAAGAAATTGGACACCATTAAAATTGAGAACTAAACAATCAAATTTACATGTGTCTTTAAGAGGCATATTGAACAAAGTTTCCCTGTGGTGTCACCCACCTTCCTGAGTGGAGATGGTCCCCTCTGGACAAGGAATGCAGTCGTAGCAGCAAAATGGCTCTCCTTCTCGAGCCTGTTTGACAAACACAGGATGGCATTTTCCCACACATTTAGACTGAGGCAGAGACTAAACAGAAAAAGGAGAAATGCCACAGAAAATATGTCAGGAATGACCATCCATGTAAAGATGGAGGTAGACATGAACATCAGCCAAGTCATCTCTGGGTTTCAAGTAGGCAAATATGAAATCTCTGACCACTTCCAAATGGTTGCAGGAGAGACAATTGCAGGCAGATGCCTCATTCAGTCCCTCTCTTTTTCTTCTGACATAACAGATTACAAAAAAAAAAAAAAATACCTTTCTACTTAACAAAGTCTGAGGGATGAAATTGAGAAAAGATTTAAGCATTAACTGACAACGGGTGGGTTCCTCCTCATAGTGGAATTAGCATGCATTCCTCCAGTCTTCATACATGCTTGATTTTAAAATATAATATCCAAACATACTAATTTTGGAGTGACGTTTATCATAAAAGATTCATTTTTTATTCCATTAGATTTATTGAAATAGAATAAAACCATGATCAAGAAAAGCTCTTCTGACCAGCAGAATCTGGAAAGATTTCTTCTCAAGTGCATAAAACTTTGCAAAGCTGCTTCCCTTTGAACATGGTCCAAAATTATCTCCCAGTTAAGATAAAAAAAAGGAAAATTTCTTTACAAATAAGGGCTGTCAACCCTAAAGATGAACTTTATTTGTATATATATATATATATATATGTTCGGTTTATATGGCTGCCATGCTGGTGAACTAAAACCGACTGACTAGTTTCTAAAACTATAGTGAGGTGAGATGGAGGTGAGGTCATGAGAATGTGTCCCTCAAAAAGGGTGAGTCATGGATCACGTGATGCACCACATGGGTCATGAGTGTGAGCCTTATGTGTGAAAGGGATATTCAACACACAGTATCCAACACAAGGTCCTTTCTGTTGAGAGAATACAATTAGGTGACACAATATGACAGGGAAATACACACTCATATTTATTATTAGTTTGATCTGTAGCCTCGCAGTGTGTCCTAAGGCAGCTAACAATGAAGATAAACAATTGCATTCAAGGGATTTTCAGATGAAGTGCACTCTTACAAGCCAATGACCAAATCTAAGTAACATTTCTCTCTAAATTGTTCCTTTTTATTTCTGATTTTTTTCCACCAAAGTGATGCTTCAGTACTTCAGTAAGCCAATCTTTTGGATGACAAAGTTGTCGGCTAGGTTGGTTTTGCATGGATTTTTATTATTTTATTTGAGACAATACTGATATTGACAATAGATGTACCATTTAAACAATGGAAAAAAAGTTTTTTATAGAAGGACACATCCAAACAGTTTTTCATCATATACAGCAATACTTTGCAGGGGCCAAGTGTACCTGTGTGTACCTCAAGGTCCAGTCCACCATCCAAGTACTAATCAAAGTCAACTCTACGTAGCATCTCTACTCAGTCCGGATTAGGTAGCCAGGATTAACGCTAAAGAAGTTGACATGCCATTATTTCACCTTCAGAAGACACAGGATTTTTAATCTGAAAGAATGCTAAGGGTTGCGGGCTGGGCTGGGCTGGGCTAGGATTGGATTGGATTTCATTTTATGTCCTTTTTTTTAAGGTTTTGGGTAATCAACTTGCTGTCCCATAGTTTTTCATAAAACCCATTTTAAAAAACCAAACAAATGCAGCTTCCTCTGGGCCACGTTTGAACACATTATGGTGTTCTCCTCATATTCTCTGCATTACAGTGTGAATAATCAGGGATCAAATTCAAACAGCTTTGTGAGAGATTTGGAGGAGAAGCATGAGATTTATCAAACTGCCTTCTTCTCAGAGAGAAGCACCACAAATTCCTTTCAGTATTTCAGAAGAGGTGAGCTTGGTTGATTTACAAATACCTCTGAGGGATTACGGGGTGGAAGCAGGATACGTGAAAAGTCCTCGTGAAGCTTTGCTTCATTTCCATGAGGCAAGTTCACTGGGATAACTGAAACTAAAATGTTCCTTCTCTCAAGCCTAACTCTTCGTCCCAAACAACAAAATGCCATAAGCATGAATAAATAAAAACCCTGGTCAATTCAAATGTCCTTCTAACAACTGCTAAATAGTATCAACTTCTTCACACAGGAATATAGGCAGCTTCTTTTCAAACAGTGTTCCTCAATTATTTTTAAACCTAAATTTAAGTCATAGTCTCCACTTATTTTATTATTCTCTATCTTACTTAACTTGATTACTAAACACCAAGTCAGTTTGCATCTGTGCTTTCCTCATTACCGTTGCTGCACCCACTCATTACACAAAGTAATTGTCCGTTTCTTGGGAAATAGCAGGAGTTTGACATTATTTCAAGGTTTCAAGGCACTTTTATTGATGCAACTTCCACAATTTCCTCATTAATTGCTTTCTGTGGCTCTTGGGCAAAGAACCACATTATTAAATATGAATTTCCTTTCTTTTTAGGGCTGCCAATTTTGCCATTTTCAGTCTCACTGGTCTCCTACTCTTTAGTGCACCTGTGGTTAATTGATTTCTAAGTTTGCATGTTCATCTTCTATCAGGTCCTGTATCAAGGCTATTTGATGGGAGTCCACAGAAATTGGCCCCAACCCTCAAGGCAATGACTCGATAGGTAGAGAAAATGCCAAATCCAGTCTGAACATCTGGCTGACTGTGCAATGATCAATCAGTATTAATAATAATAATAATAATAATAATAATAATAATAATAGTAATAATAATAATAATAATTGTAGTCAATCCATGCCATATTCAGGTTGGTCTTCCTTCTCTTGGAAAACTGCAAGAGAAGGAAGACCAACCTGAATGTGGCATGGATTGACTACAAAAAGGCATTTGACTCTCTGCCACATGATTGGATAATAAAGTGCCTAGAAATAACAGGAGTCAGTAGAAACATCAGAAAATTTGTGCAAAGATCGATGGCACAATGGAAGACACAGTTGCAGATCAATAGTGAGAGGCTGGGAGAGGTTAATATCAAGAGAGGAATATTTCAAGGAGATTCATTATCACAATTACTATTTGTTATTGCACTGTTTCCTCTGTCAACAATACTGAATAACTCAGGACATGGCTATCAAACATCAAAAACATCTGCCAGACTATCCCATCTCCTTTATATGGATGATCTGAAGCTGTATGGAAAAAACATCATCTGAAATAGAATTGCTGCTCAACACTGTCCGTATATATAGCCAAGATATTGTAATGGAGTTTGGCTTGGACAAATGTGCCACACTTACTATCAAACAAGGAAAAATAATGAAAACTGACGGAATCAAGATGCCCCACGAAAATAACATTAAGAGTCTGGATGAGGAAGAATACTACAAATACTTGGGTATCCTTCAAGCTGACAACAACAAGCACACTGAAGTCAAGAAAAAGATTAGAGGTGAATACATCAAGAGAGTGAAGAAGATCTTAAAATCCAAACTCAATGGAGGAAATACCATAAAGGCAATCAACACCTGGGCACTCCCAGTCATTAGGTACACAGCTGGAATAGTGGACTGGACTCAAGCAGAACTAAAAGCAATGGATAGGCAGACCAGAAAAATAATGACAATGAATCATGCCCTTAATCCACGCAGTGACATTGATAGACTTTATCTACCAAGGCAAATAGGTGGGCGTGGAATGCTACAAGTACATCAGATGGTTGAAGAAGAAAAAATGGCTTTGGAAGAATATCTGAAGAACAATGATGAAGATGGACTGAAATTAATATATCAGGAAGGCTTACTAACTACTGGAGAGACCAAACTGGCCTACAAGAAAGACCAAATGAAGAACAGAATAGAGGCATGGGAAGACAAAGCACTAAATGGCCAATACATTAAAAAAATAGCTGGGAAAGCAGATAATAATAAAACCTGGCAATGGCTAAGAGCAGGAAAATTGAAGAAAGAGACCGAGGGATTAATTCTGGCTGCACAAGACCAAGCCTTAAGGACAAATGCATACAAAGTCAAAATTGAGAAGACAGCAACAGACAGTAAGTGCCGCCTATGCACAGAAGCTGAAGAAACAGTGGACCACTTGGTAAGCTGTTGCACGAAGATTGCACAGACTGATTACAAGCAGCGACATGACAAAGTAGCAACAATGGTGCATTGGAAGATCTGCAAAAAATATCATTTGCCTGTAAGCAAAAACTGGTGGGATCATAAAATAGAGAAAGTCATAGAAATGATAAAATTAAACTGCTCTGGGACTTCAGAATTCAAACAGACAAGCACCTGCAACATAACACCCCAGACTTAACAATTGTCGATAAGAAAGACAAAAAAGTCTGGCTAGTGGACGTGGCAATGCCTGGAGACAGCAGAATAGACGAGAAAGAACTGGAGAAGATAACAAAATACAAAGACTACAAATAGAAATAGAAAGACTGTGGCAAAAGCAAGCAAGGGTAGTACCAATAGTAATAGGCTCCTTGGGTGCAATCCCAAAACAACTGGAGCACCACTTGAACACCATTGGCATTGACAAATTCGCTATTAGTCAATTGCAAAAGGCAGCCTTATTAGGAACTGCTTCCATCCTGCGACGATATCTGTAATACCATCAAACATCCACATCTGCCTATCACAGGTCCTGGGTAAGGACTCGATAGGTAGACAAAATGCCAAATCCAGTCTGAACATCTGGCTGACTGTGCGATGATCGATAATAATAATAATAATAAGAAGAAGAAGAAGAATGTTGGAAGGGACCTTGTAGGTCTTCTATTCCAACGATGTGCTAAGGCCGGAAACTCTATACCATTTCAGACAAATGGCTGTACCGTTTCTTCTTAAAAACATCCAGTGTTGGAGCATTCACCACTTCTGGAGGCAGGTTGTTCCACTGATTAATTGTTCTCACTGTCAGGAAGTTTCTCCTAGGTTGCTTCTCTCCTTGATTAGTTTCCACCCATTGCTTCTTGTCCTGCCTTCAGGCGTCTTGGAAAATAGCTTGACTCCCTCTTCTTTGGGGCAGCCCCTGAGATATTGGAACACTGCTATCATGTCCCCCCTCGTCCTTCTCTTCATTAAACTAGACATGCCCAATTCCAGCAACTGTTCCTTATATGTTTTAGCCTCCAGTCCCCTAATCATCTTTGTTGCTCTTCTCTGTACTCTTTCTAGAGTCTCAACATCTTTTTTACATCATGGTGACCAAAATTGGATGCAGTATTCCACGTGTGGCCTAACCAAGGCATTGTAAAGTGGTACTAACACTTCAAGTGATCTAGATTCTATCCCTCTGTTAATGAAGCCCAGCACTGTGTTGGCCTTTTTGGCAGCTGCAGCACACTGCTGGCTCATATTTAAGTGATTGTCCACTAGGACTCTGAGGTCCCTCTCACAGTTACTATTATTGAGCAAGGTACCCCGATACTATACCTATACATTTGGTTTTTCTTGCCTAAATGTAGAACCTTACTTTTTTCACCATTGAATTTCATTTTGTTAGAAAGTGCCCAGGGTTGAAGTCTGTCTAGATCCTCCTGTATCCTAAGCCTGTCTTCTGGAGTGTTGGCTATTCCTGCCAGCTTGATCCCAATAGACTGTTTCTCTAAAGTGCAATCCAAGATATTGATCTCCCTCTTTCTTAAATAATTGTCATTCAAAATAATAGATGTATTACATCTTCTATTTCTGGAACTCCACAAATACAAGTATATTCATTGTAAGGAGTTTGGAAGATTCAACTCAATACTTGGAAGGTACATTTGTAGCAGCTGATGCCTTTCAGTGTGCCAGCCTTACTGAAGACGCCCTACTTTTCTCTATTTTAACCATCCTGGATTCTCTCTGCAGCATTTTTTTAGGTTTTTCTGAAGTGGCAAAAAAGACAGGCAGATGACAGTTCCCAATATAAAATGAAGAATGTTTTAAATGAAATTTGTTTGTTCTAATAGCATTTGGGCACTCTTATTAGTTTAACAAAGGGAAGGACGAGGGGTGACATGATAACAGTGTTTAAATATCTCAGGGGCTGCCCCAAAGAAGAGGGAGTCAAGCTCTTCTCCAAAGGACCTGAAGGCAGGATGAGAAGCAACGGATGGAAACTAACTAACTAATTAACCAGTGGAACAACCTTCCTCCAGAAGCTGTGAATGCTCCAACACTGGAAGTGTTTAAGAAGAGATTGGACAGCCATTTGTCTGAAATGGTATAGGGGTTCCTGCCTGAGCAGTGGGTTGGACTAGATGACCTCCAAGGTCCCTTCCAATATCATCATCATCACTATTATTACTATTGTTATTATTTTCCATACCATTAATTTTAATAAAAATATTTATATACCCCAATTTTATAAATTGTATAAATTCCCAATTCTGCTCTGAGGGCAGCAGTTGAAGTCCTTTCATCCACCCTCAAGATACTTCTCAGATATGTGATCTAATTTGTTCTAATAGTGATATAAATTAAATCCCAAAGTTCAGCTCAACATAAGTGCATAATAGTAACAGTGGTATTTTGTATTTAATAACTCAGTCTAAGGAAGCTGCATACCTATGAGGTTTTTTTTAAAAAAATTAACAGTGCATTCACGTGTGCCTTCTAAGTGAGCTCCTTTGATGTTGAGGGAGCCCAGATCCAGTCCCAGAGAAAATTCCCCCAGGTAAGGAAAGGTGTGAACTTGCTCTGTTGCCTCCTCATCGATTAGCCCTATAGGGCAATGCTGTCATTTTCCAAGAACCATCACTTTTGACTTTGACTCATCTAAAATCAGATAATTATTAAGAGAATAGCATCCAAGTCCTCTTAACAGCACATGCAACCCAAATGTCATATTGGCATCACCTTTTTCTTCAGTTTTGGTACATATCAATCCTACTTCTCATGGCTCCATTGAGCCCCAAACACACTCTCAAGCAAATGAACAAAAATGGGATGGAAGGGACTATGGAGTGTTCCTCAATTATTTTTAAACCTAAATTTAAGTCCTAGTCTCCACTTATTTTATTATTTTCTACCTTACTTAACTTGATTACTAAACACCAAGTCAGTTTGCATCTGTGCTTTCCTCATTACCGTTGCTGCACCCACTCATTACACAAAGTAATTGTCCGTTTCTTGGGAAATAGCAGGAGTTTGACATTATTTCAAGGTTTCAAGGCACTTCCACAATTTCCTCATTAACTGCTTTCTGTGGCTCTTGGGCACAGAACCACATTATTAAATATGAATTTCCTTTCTTTTTAGGGCTGCCAATTTTGCCATTTTCAGTCTCACTGGTCTCCTACTCTTTAGCGCACCTGTGGTTAATTGATTTCTAAGTTTGCATGTTCATCTTCTATCAGGTCCTGTATCAAGGCTATTTGATGGGACTCCACAGAAATTGGCTCCAGCCCTCAAGGCAATGACTCGATAGGTAGAGAAAATGCCAAATCCAGTCTGAACATCTGGCTGACTGTGCGATGATCAATCAGTAATAATAATAATAACAATAACAACAACAACAACAACAACAATAATAATAAAGTTGGAAGAGACCTTTTAGGTCTTCTAGTCCAACCATGTGCTAAGGCAGGAAACTCTATACCATTTCAGACAATTGGCTTCTTCAAAACTTCCAGTATTGGAGAATTTACTGCTTCTGGAGGCAGGTTGTTCCACTGATTAATTGTTCTCACTGTCAGGAAGTTTCTCCTTAGTTATAGGTTGCTTCTCTCCTTGATTAGTTTCCACCCGTTGCTTCTTGTCCTGCCTTCAGGTGCTTTGGAAAATAGCTTGACTCCCTCTTCTTTGGGGCAGCCCCTGAGATATTGGAACACTGCTATCATGTCCCCCCTCGTCCTTCTCTTCATTAAACTAGACATGCCCAATTCCAGCAACTGTTCCTTATACGTTTTAGCCTCCAGTCCCCTGATCATCTTTGTTGCTCTTCTCTGTACTCTTTCTAGAGTCTCAACATCTTTTTTACATCATGATGACCAAAATTGGATGTAGTATTCCACGTGTGGCCTTACTAAGGCATTGTAAAGTGGTACTAACACTTCAAGTGATCTAGATTCTATCCCTCTGTTAATGCAGCCCAGCACTGTGTTGGCCTTTTTGGCAGCTGCAGCACACTGCTGGCTCATATTTAAGTGATTGTCCACTAGGACTCCGAGGTCCCTCTCACAATTACTACTATTGAGCAAGGTAGCCCCTATACTATACCTGTACATTTGGTTTTTCTTGCCTAAAGTAGAACCTTACTTTTTTCACCGTGGAATGTTCTTTGTTAGATAGTGCCCAGGGTTGAAGTCTGGGCAGATCCTCTTGTAATCTAAGCTGTTTCTGGCTTGGAGGTTGGCTATTCCGTGCCAGCTTGATCCCAAAGACTGTTTCTCTAAAGTGCAATCCAAGATATTGATCTTCCCTCTTCTTAAATAATTGTTCATCAACAATAATAGATGTAATTAACATCTTCTATTTCGGAAACCACAAATACGTATATTTATTGTAAGGTTTGGAAGATGCAACTCAACACTTGGAAGGTACAATTTTTAGCAACTGATGCCTTTCAGTGTGCAGCCTAACTGAAGACGCCCTACCTTTACTCTATTTTAATCATCCTGGATTCTTTGTGGCAGCATTTTTTTAGGTTTCTCGAGTGGCAAAAAAAGACAGGCAGATGACAGTTCCCAACATAAAATAAGAATGTTTTAAATGAAAATTTGTTTGTTCTAATAGCATTTGCGCACTCTTAGTAAGTTTAACGCAGAGAAGGACGAGGGGTGACATGATAACCAGTGTTCCAAATGCAGGGGCTGACCCCAAAGAAGAGGGAGTCAGCTTTCTCCAAAGGACCTGAAGGCAGGATGAGAAGCAAGGATGGAAACTAATAACTATTAACAGTGGAAAACCTGCTCCAGAAGCTGTGAATGCTCAAAACACTGGAATTGTTTAAGAAGAGATTGGACAGCCCTTTGTTCTGTGAAATGGTATCGGGGTTACTGCCTGAGCAGTGGTGGACTAGATCGACTCCAAGGTCCCTTCAATATCATAATCATCATCAGAATCATATTATTACTATTATTATTATTTCCATTACCATTAATTTAATAAAAATATTTATAATACCCCAATTTTATTAATTGTATAAATCCCAATTCTGCTCTGAGGGGCAGCAGTGAAGTCCTTTCATCCACCCCTCAGATACTTCCAGATATGTGACTAATTGTTCTAATAGTGAGGTAAATTAAAGCCCAAACCCCAAAGTTCAGCTCAATATAAAAATGCATAATAGAACGGTGGTATTTATATGTAATAATCCAGTCTAAGGGAAGTGCATACCTATGAGTTTTTTTTCTTTAAAAAAAAAAGAAACAGTGCATTCACTGGTGCCTTCTAAGTGAGGCTCCTTTGATGGTGAGGGAGCCCAGATCCAGTTCCCAGAGAACATTCCCCAAGGAAGGAAATTGTGAACTTGCTCTGTTGCCTCATCATCGATTAGCCCTATAGGGCAATGCTGTCATTTTCCAGAACCATCACTTTGACTTTGACTCATCTTAAAATCAGATAATTATTATGGAATAGGATCAAGTCTCATTGAACACCGAACCTTGAACTCCCCCAAATGAATATTGGCATCACCTTTTTCTCAGTTTTGGTTACATATCAATCCTACTCTCATGGATCATTGAGACCCCAAACACAATTCAAGCAAATGAACAAGAAAATGCGGATGGAAGGGACCCTGGAGTGTCCTTCAATTATTTTTAAAACCAAATTTAGTCCAGTCTCCACTTATTTTATTATTCTCTACCTTACTTAACTGGATTTACCTAAACACCAAGTCAGTGCATCTGGTGTGCTTTCCTCATTACAGTTGCTGCACCACTCCTTACACAAAGTAATTGTCGTTTCTTGGGAAAATAGCAGGAGTTTGACATTATTTAGGTATAAGGCACTTCCACCATTTCCCTCATTAACTGCTTTCTGTGGCTCTTGCAAGAACCACCTGATTAAATATGAATTTTCCTTTCTGTTAGGGCTGCCAATTTTGCCATTTTCAGTCTCACTGGTCTACTACTCTTAGGCACTGTGGTTATTGCTTTCTAAGTTTCCATGTTCATCTTCTATCAGGTCCTGTATCAGGGTTAGTGATGGAGTCCACAAGAAATGGCTCCAGCCCTCAAGGCAATGACCGATAGGTAGAGAAAATGCCAAAATCCAGTTCTGAAAATCTGCGCGCTGTTGCGTATGATCAATCAGTAATAATAATACTAACAATAACAATACAACAACAACAACAACAATAATCATAAGTCTGGAAGGGACCTTATAGGTCTTCTGAGCCCTAACCATGGGCTAGGCAGGAGGAAACTCTTATACCATTTCAGACAAATTGATATTCAAAACTTCCAGTATGGAGAATTTACTGTTTCTGGAGGAAGTTTGTTACACTGATTAAATTCTTCGCACTGTCAGGAGGTTTCTCCTTAGTTCTAGGTTGATTCTCTCCGTGATTACGGTTCCATACATGCTGCTTGTCCTGCCTTCAGGTGCCTTGGAAATAGCTTGGACTCCCTCTTGCTTTGGGGAAAGCCCTGAATATTGGATAACATGCTATCATGTCCCCCTCGTCCTTCTCCTTCATTAAACTAGACATGCCAATCCAGCAACTGTTCCTTATATGTTGTAGCCTCCAGTCCCCTGATCAATCTTTGTTGCTCTTTATCTCGTACTCTTTCTAGAGCTCAACATTTTTTTTACATCATGGTGACCCAAAATTGGATGGCAGTATTCCACGTGTGGACTTATAAGGCATTGTAAAGTGGTACTAACACTTCAAGTGCTCTAGATTCTATCCCTCTGTAAGCAGGACCGCACGTGTTGGCTTTTGGCAGCTGCAGCACACTGCTGGCTCATATTAAGTGATGTCACAGGACTTGAGGCCCTTCACAGTTACTATTATTGAGCAAGGTACCCCTATACTATACCTATACATTTGGTTTTTCTTGCCTAAATGTAGAACCTTACTTTTTTCACCGTTGAATTTCATTTTGTTAGATAGTGCCCAGTGTTGAAGTCTGTCCAGATCCTCCTGTATCCTAAGCCTGTCTTCTGGAGTGTTGGCTATTCCTGCCAGCTTGATCCCAATAGACTGTTTCTCTAAAGTGCAATCCAAGATATTGATCTCCCTCTTTCTTAAATAATTGTCATTCAAAATAAGAGATGTACTACATCTTCTACTTCTGGAACTCCACAAATACAAGTATATTCATTGTATACTTGTAGATTTAACTCAATACTTGGAAGGTACATTTGTAGCAGCTGATGCCTTTCAGTGTGCCAGCCTTACTGAAGACGCCCTACTTTTCGCTATTTTAACATCTTGGATTCTTTGTGCAGCATTTTTTAGGTTTTTCTTGAGTGGCAAAAAAGACAGGCAGATGACAGTTCCCAATATAAAATCAAGAATGTTTTAAATGAAATTTGTTTGTTCTAATAGCATTTGGGCACTCTTATTAGTTTAACGAAGAGAAGGACGAGGGGTGACATGATAACAGTGTTCCAATATCTCAGGGACTGCCCCAAAGAAGAGGGAGTCAAGCTCTTCTCCACAGGACCTGAAGGCAGGATGAGAAGCAACGGATGGAAACTAACTAACTAATGAACCAGTGGAACAACCTTCCTCCAGAAGCTGTGAATGCTCCAACACTGGAAGTGTTTAAGAAGAGATTGCACAGCCATTTGTCTGAAATAGTATAGGGTTTCCTGCCTGAGCAGTGGGTTGGACTAGATGACCTCCAAGGTCCCTTCCAATATCATCATCATCATCATCACTATTATTACTATTATTATTATTTTCCATACCATTAATTTTAATAAAAATATTTATATACCCCAAATTTATAAATTGTATAAATTCCCAATTCTGCTCTGAGGGCAGCAGTTGAAGTCCTTTCATCCACCCTCAAGATACTTCTCAGATATGTGATCTAATTTGTTCTAATAGTGATATAAATTAAATCCCAAAGTTCAGCTCAATATAAGTGCATAATAGTAACGGTGGTATTTTGTATTTAATAACTCAGTCTAAGGAAGCTGCATACCTATGAGGTTTTTTTTAAAAAAATGAACAGTGCATTCACTTGTGCCTTCTAAGTGAGCTCCTTTGATGTTGAGGGAGCCCAGATCCAGTCCCAGAGAAAATTCCCCCAGGTAAGGAAAGGTGTGAACTTGCTCTGTTGCCTCCTCATCGATTAGCCCTGTAGGGCAATGCTGTCATTTTCCAAGAACCATCACTTTTGACTTTGACTCATCTAAAATCAGATAATTATTATGAGAATAGGATCCAAGTCCTCTTAACAGCACATGCAACCCAAATGTCATATTGGCATCACCTTTTTCTTCAGTTTTGGTACATATCAATCCTACTTCTCATGGCTCCATTGAGCCCCAAACACACTCTCAAGCAAGTGAACAAAAATGGGATGGAAGGGACTATGGAGTGTTCCTCAATTATTTTTAAACCTAAATTTAAGTCCTAGTCTCCACTTATTTTATTATTCTCTACCTTACTTAACTTGATTACTAAACACCAAGTCAGTTTGCATCTGTGCTTTCCTCATTACCGTTGCTGCACCCACTCATTACATAAAGTAATTGTCCGTTTCTTGGGAAATAGCAGGAGTTTGACATTATTTCAAGGTTTCAAGGCACTTCCACAATTTCCTCATTAACTGCTTTCTGTGGCTCTTGGGCAAAGAACCACATTATTAAATATGAATTTCCTTTCTTTTTAGGGCTGCCAATTTTGCCATTTTCAGTCTCACTGGTCTCCTACTCGTTAGTGCACCTGTGGTTAATTGATTTCTAAGTTTGCATGTTCATCTTCTATCAGGTCCTGTATCAAGGCTATTGGATGGGAGTCCACAGAAATTGGCTCCAGCCCTCAAGGCAATGACTCGATAGGTAGAGAAAATGCCAAATCCAGTCTGAACATCTGGCTGCTGTGCGATGATCAATCAGTAATAATAATAATAATAACAACAACAACAACAATAATAATAATAATAATAATAATAATAATAATAATAAAGTTGGAAGGGACTTTGTAGGTCTTCTAGTCCAACCATGTGCTAAGGCAGGAAACTCTATACCATTTCAGACAAATGGCTTCTTCAAAACTTCCAGTATTGGAGAATTTACTGCTTCTGGAGGCAGGTTGTTCCACTGATTAATTGTTCTCACTGTCAGGAAGTTTCTCCTTAGTTCTAGGTTGCTTCTCTTCTTGATTAGTTTCCATCCATTGCTTCTTGTCCTGCCTTCAGGTGTCTTGGAAAATAGCTTGACTCCCTCTTCTTTGGGGCAGCCCCTGAGATATTGGAACACTGCTATCATGTCCCCCCTCGTCCTTCTCTTCATTAAACTAGACATGCCCAATTCCAGCAACTGTTCCTTATATGTTTTAGCCTCCAGTCCCCTGATCATCTTTGTTGTTCTTCTCTGTACTCTTTCTAGAGTCTCAACATCTTTTTTACATCATGGTGACCAAAATTGGATGCAGTATTCCACGTGTGGCCTTACTAAGGCATTGTAAAGTGGTACTAACACTTCAAGTGATCTAGATTCTATCCCTCTGTTAATGCAGACCAGCACTGTGTTGGCCTTTTTGGCAGCTGCAGCACACTGCTGGCTCATATTTAAGTGATTTTCCACTAGGACTCTGAGGTCCCTCTCACAGTTACTATTATTGAGCAAGGTACCCCTATACTATACCTATACATTTGGTTTTTCTTGCTAAAATGTAGAACCTTACTTTTTTCACCGTTGAATTTCATTTTGTTAGATAGTGCCCAGTGTTGAAGTCTGTACAGATCCTCCTGTATCCTAAGCCTGTCTTCTGGAGTGTTGGCTATTCCTGCCAGCTTGATCCCAATAGACTGTTTCTCTAAAGTGCAATCCAAGATATTGATCTCCCTCTTTCTTAAATAATTGTCATTCAAAATAATAGATGTACTACATCTTCTATTTCTGGAACTCCACAAATACAAGTATATTCATTGTAAGGAGTTTGGAAGATTCAACTCAATACTTGGAAGGTACATTTGTAGAAGCTGAGCCTTTCAGTGTGCCAGCCTTACTGAAGACGCCCTACTTTTCTCTATTTTAACCATCCTGGATTCTCTCTGCAGCATTTTATTAGGTTTTTCTCGAGTGGCAAAAAAGACAGGCAGATGACAGTTCCCAATATAAAATGAAGAATGTTTTAAATGAAATTTGTTTGTTCTAATAGCATTTGGGCACTCTTATTAGTTTAACAAAGGGAAGGACGAGGGGTGACATGATAACAGTGTTCCAATATCTCAGGGGCTGCCCCAAAGAAGAGGGAGTCAAGCTCTTCTCCAAAGGACCTGAAGGCAGGATGAGAAGCAACGGATGGAAACTAACTAACTAATTAACCAGTGGAACAACCTTCCTCCAGAAGCTGTGAATGCTCCAACACTGGACGTGTTTAAGAAGAGATTGGACAGCCATTTGTCTGAAATGGTATAGGGTTTCCTGCCTGAGCAGTGGGTTGGACTAGATGACCTCCAAGGTCCCTTCCAATATCATCATCATCATCACTATTATTACTAGTATTATTATTTTCCATACCATTAATTTTAATAAAAATATTTATATACCCCAATTTTCTAAATTGTATAAATTCCCAATTCTGCTCTGAGGGCAGCAGTTGAAGTCCTTTCATCCACCCTCAAGATACTTCTCAGATATGTGATCTAATTTGTTCTAATAGTGATATAAATTAAATCCCAAAGTTCAGCTCAATATAAGTGCATAATAGTAACGGTGGTATTTTGTATTTAATAATTCAGTCTAAGGAAGCTGCATACCTATGAGGTTTTTTAAAAAAGAAATGAACAGTGCATTCACTTGTGCCTTCTGAGTGAGCTCCTTTGATGTTGAGGGAGCCCAGATCCAGTCCCAGAGAAAATTCCCCCAGGTAAGGAAAGGTGTGAACTTGCTCTGTTGCCTCCTCATCGATTAGCCCTATAGGGCAATGCTGTCATTTTCCAAGAACCATCACTTTTGACTCTGACTCCTCTAAAATCAGATAATTATTATGAGACTAGGATCCAGGTCCTCTGAACAGCACATGCAACCCAAATGTCATATTGGCATCACCTTTTTCTTCAGTTTTGGTACATATCAATCCTACTTCTCATGGCTCCATTGAGCCCCAAACACACTCTCAAGCAAATGAACAAAAATGGGATGGAAGGGACTATGGAGTGTTCCTCAATTATTTTTAAACCTAAATTTAAGTCATAGTCTCCACTTATTTTATTATTCTCTACCTTACTTAACTTGATTACTAAACACCAAGTCAGTTTGCATCTGTGCTTTCCTCATTACCGTTGCTGCACCCACTCATTACACAAAGTAATTGTCCGTTTCTTGGGAAATAGCAGGAGTTTGACATTATTTCAAGGTTTCAAGGCACTTCCACAATTTCCTCATTAACTGCTTTCTGTGGCTCTTGGGCAAAGAACTACATTATTAAATATGAATTTCCTTTCTTTTTAGGGCTGCCAATTTTGCCATTTTCAGTCTCGCTGGTCTCCTACTCTTTAGTGCACCTGTGGTTAATTGATTTCTAATTTTGCATGTTCACCTTCTATCAGGTCCTGTATCAAGGCTATTTGATGGGAGTCCACAGAAATTGGCTCCAGCCCTCAAGGCAAAGCTTAGGAGATATGGCTCAACAACCACCTTTTCCACTCATTGCTGGGAACTTTCAACCCATTGCTCACCAACAACCAGGCTCAATATTGACTCCCTGAGAGACCCTCCAAGGATGCTTTTTCACTGCAACAATTCTTTGCATCTTGATTACTTAACATTTTCTGTATTATATTTCTGCATCTAACACAGAAATTGTTAAATTTTTCAGTGGGGTTTTTTTTTCCTATTCTTCTCATCCTTCACTGTAAGGATCCTTTCTCAGAGCAATTGTATCACAGATTGGGAGAAGAAAAAAAGAGAGAAGAGAAAAAGTTGGTGAAAAATAGGCAAATGTTGAAAAGTCATATTTAGTTTGTGAAACTAGGATGATTTTATATGTAACTAAGTCTGAGTATTTTGTTTTTGAAAACAGATTTTAAGTTACTGTGTTATTCAGGGCACGGGAAAATGCTTGTGCTTCATTTTGAAATCCTCTCTAAATCTCTACAGCATCCATGGCAACTGGATGCGACACCTGAGAACCAACAGAACTTACAGAATAACCGAGTTGGCAGGGACCTGCTAGTCCAATCCCATGCTGAAGCTGGAAAGCCCTACACCATTCCAGACAAATGGCTTTCCAAATTATTCTTAAAAACTTCCAGTGATGGAGCACCCAAAACCTCTGGAGCCAAACTCTCACAGTTACTGCTATGGAGCCACGTATCACCTATTCTATACCTGTGCATTCATTTTTTCTTGCCTAAGTGTAAAGCCATATTCTCACCACTGCTTTTGGAACCCAGTTCTCCTTCTCAATTTCAGTTAGTCTTCTGTGTCCCACAGGACTCCTAATAAGGAGTGGTAAGGCCACACTTGGACTTCTGCCTCCAGTTTTGGTCACCACAATGTAAAAAAGATGTTGAGACTGTAGAAAGAGTGCAGAGAAGAGCAACAAAGATGATTAGGGGACTGGAGGCTAAAACATATAAGGAACGATTGCTGCAATTGGGGATGTCTAGTTTAACGAAGAGAAGGATGAGGGGGGACGTGATAGCAGTGTTCCAGTATCTCAGGGGCTGCCCCAAAGAAGAGGGAGTCAAGCTATTCTCCAAAGCGCCGGAAGGCAGGACAAGAAGCAACAGGTGGAAACTAATCAAGGAGAGAAGCAACCTAGAACTAAGGAGAAACTTTCTGACAGTGAGAACAATTAACCAGTGAAACAACCTGTCTTTAGAAGAAGCAGTGAATGCACCAACACTGGAAGTTTTTGAAGAAACTGGACAGCCATTTGTCCGAAATGGTATAGGATTTCCTACCTGAGCAGGGGGTTGGACTAAATGACCTCCAATGTCCCTTCCAAGTTTATCATTATTATTATTATTATTATTAACCCTCAACTAAGACTGCAGGGATATTTCCAACTCTGCATATTCTCTGTCTTTAGAGAAATAGAAATCACCTGGATGAGGGAGGAATACTTCAAGGAAAGCCAAATCAGTCTGTGCTTCATCTGAGTGCCACAAAGACCTACCAGGAAGCAGAGCAGCTGTTTTCCCAAAACCCACCCATAAAAATGTGTCGCCCATGATAGCAGTGCCAACCCCAGATTTCCACCACTTAGTTCTAAGGGCTCTTCCCAAAGTCCAGCCATTAGTGAACATGGCCGAGCATTATCATCTTGGACTGTAGAGTTTGGGCAGCAATTCAGTAAGGAATTTTCTTTGACCCATTCGGACACTGCAAGTCCTGAGCCTCCCATCTTTTATAGCCATAGCAGGTTAGATGTTCAACTAAGTCTGCTGCTCTTCTCAGGGCTTTTGTAACAGCTAACAAATAGGAGTGTTTCAATACAAGGAAGATGCACCGTTGCCTTAGGTAAGAACTAAATTGCAACAGTTCACTGAGGTGATATGATGCAATCATTACAACTCCATAAATAGAGAGCCATGTCTGTCCCAGGAGTAAGATTTGGTCCAGAACCAGTCTCAGCATGAAGATCCTTTATCTGCTGTTCACATTTCTTTTCCTTGCATTCCTGTCTGAACCAGGTAAGAAACAAAATTACTGATAATTTACAAAGGATTGGTAACTCACTCCTTTTTAAACAAATACGATCATCACTGAAAGTAGGATAATCTTCAACATCTTTTTGTTTTACTTTACAGAAATAGCTTTGAACAGTATAGACTATTGACAACATGAGCCTCCAAATATTTAAAAAATATGCCATTGATTTTTCTTTTGATTCACAATTCTTGAAAGATGTTTATTGGGGGTTTTGTTAATGTAGCTTATTTTTGTTGATTTACTTCACTTTAACATTGGTTTACAAAATTCTCAGCTCACTCAAGGTCTTCATCCAAAACACACAATGCAACTGGCCACTGTAACTCAGCAAGGATCCTTGGCAATACTGGAGAGAAATATATCACAGTAAGATCTATCCTTCATATGAGATAGAATTATTTCTTCCCTCCTACATTAATAGATGTAGGCTTACCAGCTAATTCATCTTTGAGTCAGACTTCAAACCTGGGTTAATGGCTGATTTATTTGAGGTGCTGCAGGAGATCAGCAGAGATGGATCTGTGTGGTCAGAGAAATCTTGCTGTGGTCCTAGGAATCCTGCAATTGTTGGAAGGATGCTTCCATTCCCATCTTGGATGAATAGTTACAAAAGCTGATGGAGTTAGCAGAGATGGCTAAACTGACAGTTTTGATAAAAGAAAAGAATATAAGTACTTTTGTTTGTACTTGGATACTGCTTCTGGACTTTGTGCTATAATTAGCTATAATTTGTGCTATAATTCTATAATTTCACACAGTCTCATTCTTCCCTTTGGGTTTATTTATTTATTGTAGTGATTACTTTGCCACTGATGTCTTCCAGCTAATGTAGTTGCTTGGGCAGAAATAGTATAAAATCAGATTTAAGCTTTTCACTAAGATCTTGGAAAGAAGTAGAAAAAAAATTCTTAAGATTATTTTTTCTCAAGTTCAATACCATTTTGAATACCATTTAAATACAACTTAGAATAAGAATGACTTTGTCTGATGACTTAATATCAGCACAGCCTGGAACTTGATAAAGATAAATATGCCACTGATTTTTCTTTTGATTCACAATTCTTGAAATAACTTTATTGGGGGTTTTGTTATTGTAGCTTATTTTTTTTTTGGTAGGCTTCACTTTAGTATTGGTTTACCCAATTCTCAGCCAAATATGTTTTGTTTGAATAAGGAGGCACAATGGAGAAACAATTTGGTCTAGTGATTAGAGCAAAACACGACAACTCTGGGTACTGAGTTCTAGTCCCACCTTGGGCCTGAAAGCTGACTGAGTGAATTTGGCTAAACTGACAGTTTTGATAAAAGAAAAGAATAAAAGTACTATTGTTTCTACTTGGAAACTGCTTCTGGCCTTTGTGCTTGAGGTGGAAAAAAATGATACTATGATTTTGGGGTTTACTGATTAGACTGATTTGTTGATAGAGAAATGGCTAGTTCATACTAATACAGAAATGAAAAAAGCTGAGATTCGATTTTCATGCCTTATTTTATTGCAACAGGGAATCGGAAGTCAACGCCTTTTGTTTCTTCCCCCCACTTTCCACATTTCCTCTTTCCCTGTGGTTGTTCCTTACTATTTGCTTTTTATTTTCATATTTTTATGTTATAAATGAATAAAAATATAAATGGATAAAGGAATCCTGCAGTTCTGTAGAAGGAGGTAGTGTCTTGGAAGGAAAAATATATTTAAATATTAAGGAATCTTTACTCATCGTTTACCTGTCTCCTCTTTTTCTTTTCATAGGGAATGCCCAAGGACAGTGTTTTTCTCGAGGAGGACACTGCTTTGACAAACTATGTCCTCGTGGACATTTTAATCTTGGGCAGCTGGACTGTGGGCGGGAACACAAGTGCTGTGAACGGTAAGAAAACTCTCCTCTAATAGAGATACTACAGATACAGTACATAATGAGATTCTCTGCCTGATATTGTTTGCATTCAGAAAGCTTTGCAAAGCAAAGAATTTACTTTAAACTCACTTTGATCAACTTATTATTTTTTTCTCATTTGTATAGCAAAATTGGAAAATAATGCCATCTCCATCTAGGACCATGCATATCTTCAAGATATGGCCAAGGACCTGAGATTGCCGCCTGCTATCGCTTTATCTTTCTTTATCTAAATAAAATTGCTACCCATCAAACTCTAAAACATTTGTGGAGAGAGGGGGGGAGGCAGGGAGAGGGAGGGAGAGGGAGGGAGGGGGAGAGAGAGGGAGGGGGACGGAGGGGGGAGGGGAGGGAGAGAGAGGGAGGGAAGGGGAGGGAGGGAGAGAGAGGGGGGGGAGGGGAGGGGGAGGGAGGGGGAGAGAGAGGGAGGGAGGGAGGGAAAGAAAGAGAGGGAGGGAGGGGGAGAGAGAGGGAGGGGGAGGGAAGGAGGGAGGGAGGGGGAGAGAGAGGGAGGGGGAGGGAGGGGGGAGGGGGAGAGAGAAAGAGGGAGGGAGGGAGGGAGGGAGGTGTTGCCTGCTCTTCAACCACATATTATGCTATAATTTCACACAGTCTCATTCTTCCCTTTTGGTTTATTTATTTATTGCTTTGCGATTACTTTGCCACCGATGTCTTCCAGCTAATGTAGTTTCTTCGGCAGAAATAGTATAAAATCAGATTGAAGCTATTCACTAAGATCTCAGAAAGGAGCAGAAAAAAAATTCTTAAGGTTATTTTTTTTCTCAAGTGAAATAGCATTGGATACAACTGAGAATAAGAGTGACTTAATATCAGCACAGCCTGGATCTTGATAAAGGAAATGAAGATGCAGCAATAGGAAATCCGCAAGAGAGAGAGGATACTTTCCTGGCCCAATCTTTTTGTTAAACAGACAGACCAACAGATGTTATGAAATTGATTAGATACCATCTAAACAAATAGATAGACTACACAATAAAACCACATTATCTGAGGTGAGTCACATAGGACCTGATGCAGGCAAACAAACACAGCCAACATGTGAGGGATACTATTGTGGACACTATTACACCTATGCTAATAAAAGGGTGTGATCTAACAACGTACACAGGTGAAAACATAATTTGCACAACCAGTATCCATACAAGCCTGAACCTATTCAATTCCTCCCCCCTCTCAACTTTCATTCACACACTTTCTACTTCTCTTTTATTGCAATGTCTAAATTTATAAGGGGATGTAAATATTTAACCTGTGACATAAATCATCCTATAAAATGTTAAAATCTCAACTATGAATCAGACCTCACTGAAAATAATTATTAAAATACAAATAGTAAGTACCAGAGTAGGTCTAGGGCCAATAGTTAACATATATCCACTCTTTATTAGCCTTTTAATGCAGCATTTTTTACAACACAGGCAGGGTACACGTAACACAGAAATGAGCTAGAAGCATCATGGCAGTTCTAAAGCAAAGGATCTTCACAGCTTGACACTTTATTGTTGAACAACATGTCAGTTTGTTCCCATTTCCCTCTTTGCACATACAGTACTCATTACACAAGATAATTGACCGTTTCTGGGGTAATACCAGGAGCTCAACATTATTTCTAGACTTCAGTGCACTTTCAGAAATACAGCTAGCCTCTGCCTGCTCCCTGCGGTTCTTGGGCAAAGAACTATATTACTAATAATTGACTTTCTTTTCAGATTGGCTAGTTTTGCCATGTGTAGCCTCACTGACCCTCTAATACTCACTGCCTGTGAGGGCAAGGTGGGCAGGGGGGAGTCCTCAGAAAGGGGCTCCCCCCTCAAGGCAAAGAGCCCTTTCTAACTCCAATTCTGTCACTGGCAGGAGAAGAAAGGAGGTTTGGGTCTAGTAAACCCTGCAATGTTCTCCTCTCTTCTCCAGCCCTTCTTGTTCAGCTGAGTGAAAGAGTCCAACGGAAGAGTGAGAAATTCCTACACCTGCTGGCTCTTCCTGATGATGCAAGGAACTAAGCCTGTTGCTCCTGTACATCAACACATACTTCCCCGAGTTCCCCCAGGTGGCAGCCCATAATTATGTTCCCGGAAAATATGGGGTAGCCGTACTTAGTTTGCATCTAAGGTGATGTTGACTGCATAACGATCTCATAATATTGTGAAGAGAGGCATTGTGTTGTAAGGTTTTGAGACTGTTCCTCCACTGACCTAGTCTTTATGTGCCCCAGATGAGGAGTGGGAGGGAGACAAAATCTGTCCTTGGAGATCGAAGCCATGGACATCCTGCAGAAGCAGCCTGGATGGTTTCCGGAGGGGGCAAGGCTCAGTGGGAGAGCTATCTAGGGGCATCTAGGGGTGCTGGGGAGAAGGGAGGGGCCTTCCACTCAGAGTTGCCCCCTTGATCTTTCCTCTCTCCCACAGAGCTGCTCTCCCTCCCTCCCCCCTGATGGCAAATGTCTCCCACACCAGGAATGGCTTCGGCTGGACTTTCTGCTCTGGCCCCAAGAGGCCCTGGGGAAGAGACCCTTCCCAACACCCCCTGCCCAGGAGCCCTCAGACCAGGGAGATGGACATCAGGGTGACCTTCCCAGAGATCAAGGCCATTGGCCACTGGACCACTCAGGGCCTTTTTTGAGGGGGGGTCTCAGATGAGCTCCGGTTGGGGGCCACACGTGAGATTCGCACAGGACTCTCTCTGTTGGGGACCCTCTGCCCAACCTTCAGCCCAACTCCCTGCCTTGGGATGATTTTCGAGATTCAGACTTGTTTCCTCTCCCCCTCCCCCAAAGCCCCCCTGCAGCTGCCCCCCCAAGAGCATCTCAAAGGGAGGGTCTCCAGCCCCCCTCACGATAGGGATTGTTTTGGGGAGCCATAGGGGAGCCATTCAGAGCCCCCCCCCAAATGCTCCTCTCTCGCTTCCCCCCTCCCTCCAGGTCCCGATAGAGCAACGGGGGATTATGGGGTGGGGGTTTCTCGGCCTCCTCCCCAAATTCGGAGCCTCCCCCGGAAGGGACCGAAGCTCAACTCCGGCCTGACTTTGAAAGCCTCAAATTTGAGATTTGGGAAGAAAACTTGAAGTCTCTGAAGAAGGAAAAATACTTTGGCCAAAATGCAGCTTTTTCCTTGTGTGGATTCAGGTCTGAAAATGCCTCAGTTTCCCTCTTTCTCTTTCGCTTTCCCTCCCCTTCCTCTTTCCACGCAACCGCTCCGACTCCGACCCGGCCATTTTGGAGGGGGGGGCGATAGAGGGGCCCGGCTGCGACTCCCCACCTCTGCTACAATCGGGAAAGAGGGGGTCCCTCTCCGCCCTCCTGGGGGGGAAGTGGGGAGGGAAGGGGGAGGAGACCACGCAGAGATCGAGGCTGTCGCCGGCTCCCGTCACTCTTACCCTCTGAAGAGCTAGCAGCTTTCTTCCCCCTCTCCCCCCCCACGAGTCTCGGCGGTGCTTCCCAGCCCCCTCCTCCCCCAAACCTCCTCCTCCCCCCGCCCAGCCCCTCCTTACCGGGGGTCTCCTTCCCCCCTTCGCTTCCGGGGATCCGGGCCAGCGCCCCCGCCAGCAGCAGCAGCATCAGGGGGAGCCCAGCGGAGCCCATGGACGCCGCCCCACAAGCGCCCCAGAGAGACGAGAGACAGAGACACTGAGGCTCCCAGCCCCAGAGGCGGAATCGGGGGGTCTGGCTTGGGGGGCGAGGGGGCGTTTCCCTCGAACTTCGGAACTGGGAGGGCCCAGAAGAAGCAGGAGGACCAATCGGAATTCTCCCTTCCGCCGCGTCATCAATCTCCGGGCAGAGTCTCCCTTGACTTCACCCGATGGAGGAGAGAGTTGGGCGCAGAGGGAGAAGCGGGGAAGCGGAGAAGGGGGGGGGATTTTATGGGGGGAGGAATCAGCCCTGGGACCCCCTCCCCAGAATCGATCCTCTTGAGGTTGGCTCCGTTCCTCTGGGTGGGAGTGGAGGGAATATTTTGCCAGAAGAAGAAGAAAAAATCCATATCCATGGACGGGATGCATAAGAGGATCCGAGCGGGTGGCTACATAAATATGTTTAATAAATAAAATGACATTTTCAAAATAAAATAAAATAAAATAAAAATTTAAAAATAAATAAATAAAAAAAAATAAAAAATAAGAGGATCCGAGCAGGTTTTCTCCCTTGTGAAAGATCTCAATACTATTTTAAGAAGGAGGGAGGGAGGGATGGAGGGATGGATGGACAGCATATTGAACCAAAGAATAAATTTATAATTTATAAAATAACCCGGACAGTTAATAGAAATTCTGTGGACTTCAGTAATTCTATATACCCTCAAGTATAGGATTACAGCCTTAAGCATTAAAGTCTGAAAACCTTCCCCCCCCCCAAACTATCCCAAAAACCACACATTCTCTTTTTTAATGTTTCACTACATCCATGGAAACCATTTTTTCTACGACATTCTGGTTGTGGTCAGTTACACAAAGGCGGGTCAGGCAGATCCTCCATTCCCGATTCTGTTCAAAAGAGCTTTGGGGGTCCAGAGGGGGCCTGAATCCTTCCAAAGGAAATTGGGGGGGGGGACTGGAAGGGTGAGACACCCCCAAGGCCCAGCACCAGCCTCGGCAGGCCAGAGCCGGGTCCCCCCCTCCCGCAGCTGAAGGAGGCTGCACCACAGTTGTGTACATCCAGCCAGTCGCCCAAAGTGGGTCCCAGATTCAGGCAGCGTCTGGGGGGGGGGGGGGCTCCTTCGCTCGCCTGATCAAAGCAGAACTCCTGGACTCTTTTCCTGTTTCCCCAGCAAGATTTTGGTTTTCTCTGAGTTCCTCCTGCCACCCCAGCCCTCCACACACCCCCACACAAACACACACAAACACACAGAGGAACTTTGTTTGTTTCCGCAACCCCCAACAGCTGGAGAAGTGCTGGAGTTTCGCTCCCCCCCCCGCCCCCGGCCTGAAGCTCTGGGCTCCCCCGAAGCGGAACCGAGGAACTGGCCCTGATCCAGCAGGCAACAAGCCCCGATTCTTCCCCGGGGCAGCTCCGGGACTCTCCCGCTTCTCCCCCGTGGCTGAGTCTCCCCCTCGGTCCTCTGCCCTCCCCCCTTGAAGCGGTTGAGGGGCCCCTCCCGACCCCCGAGGAGACCCCGGACAGCCCAGGGAAGAAACCCAGGGAGGGCTGGAGAAACGTCCCCAAAGGACCCGAAGGCTCCGATTCTCGATTCTCCTCCTTCACACGTTACGGGGAGAGTCGGCTCTCGGGGTGGGGGGGGAGAGGTTGAAGGGGCTCTGATGCCGGGAAAGGTGGAAGGAAAGAGAGGAAAAGGAGGAGAAGCAGGGAGGGGGAGGCGCTCTGTTGCAGTGGGGGGAGGGGGATGCTGAGGGAGGACCTGGGGGAGTGGGGGGAGGGGTCTCCCCAGAGAAAATCTCTCCATGGGGGGTTAAACGTTGACACCAACTTGATGGCAGGTAATCATCATTAGCCTATCCGGTTAAAGGAGATCTCCGGTCTTTTCCCCACCAGTGAAAGCGCTGGGGATGGTGAGGACTAAACAAGGGTTCATTTCATGGCTGTTCAAAGTTACAAGGGCACTGAAAAAACTGACTCTTCTTTTTAAACTTTTTTGTTGTTTTAATGTATTTTTTTAATAATTTCATGTATATATCTGTGTTTAGCTTTGTGTATCCAACCCAGTCACTTGTTGTGAGATGAGTGGTTGTATAAATTTGATAGTGAGATAATATAGAGGGGGTGGTAGAGAGATAGATAGAGATGATAGAAAGATGATAGAAGAGATAGATAGATAGATAGATAGATAGATAG
>NW_024098560.1:0-11541 GCF_016545835.1 Crotalus tigris | reverse complement strand
CCTCTGGTATTTCTGTTAATCTTTTTTCCTCTCCTAGGGATGCTTTTTCTATTCTTGAGTCTGGTAGCCTCTCTTGGGGTTTTAAGTCCATAGGGTCCCCCTTCGGGAATTTGATTTCTGTCGTCCTCCAATTTACCCAGGGGTTCCATTTTTTCAACCATTCCATCCCTAGAATCATTGGGCATTCCTTACCTGGGGTCACCACAAACGTTAAGTCCTCTTCATGGTTGCCCAGGGAGAGGTGTATTGGCAGAGTGGCTAGGGTAGCTGGCAACCCCCCTGCTATGGATCCATCTAGCTGGCCAAATGAGATTGGTTGTTCCAGTCTCCTGGATGGGATGCCCAGATTCCCCACTAGTGTTGGGCTAATGAGGCAGCGGGTACAGCCAGAGTCTATTAAGGCTTCACCTTCACAGCTTCGGGCATGGGGGGGATTAATATAGTCACTGTTTTGAAGATGGGTGTGATGCATCCACTTACCAGGGGTTCGCCCTCCGGACTGTCATCTGAGGCATCCACCGGCCCTGTTGTGTAGGCTGGAGTTTCGTTCCCCTTGGGACGCAGAGGGTGGGGGTTTCTGCATGCCAATTTCCATCATTCCTCATGGCTGTTTCTTTTGGCTTACTGAAGGACTTTCCAGATTGTTGATTGGGGATCTGTCTGGGTTGTGCTGGGGGCCTTTGAGCGGCATCTACAGCTCGATCCCTTCTCTTCTGCACTTGAAACACCCCTTTTGCTTCTGGCTGTAGCGATGATTTCACCGGTTGGTGTGTCAGCGTCAGGCGGGGGGGCTCCATGGTTTT
Organism: Crotalus tigris; assembly: GCF_016545835.1. Lineage (NCBI taxonomy): Eukaryota > Metazoa > Chordata > Lepidosauria > Squamata > Viperidae > Crotalus > Crotalus tigris. The sequence continues at coordinate 10,738 of NW_024098560.1, read as the reverse complement.
CTTCAGGCGGTGCTCTTCAATATGTCAATCCCTGCTTCCTCTGCCAAGACGTACCATTCCTAAGTCGATGTGGGTCTCCTCGGGGCAGGCAAGCATCATAGAGATCATAGTTTAGTCCGTCTTTGAAACGGCCAAGGAGGATGTCTTCTGGCCAATTCAGTTTGCTGGCAATGGCTCGGAATTCTTGTGTATACTCAGCCACTGGGCGTTTGCCCTGCCTCATCGTTGTTATTCTTTCACGGGCTTTGCGATCAGCGAGGGGGTCTTCAAATCGTCTTCTCAAAGAGGACATGAAACGGTTGAAGTTACTGAGTTCTGGGGCATTGGAGTCATGCAAGTTCACTACCCAATCCGCAGCTGGTCCATCAAGGGCAGATTGCACGATCCGGATGAGGGCTTTGTCGCTGGGAATGTCCTGCCCATATTCCTCCATGTAGCTGAGTACTTGGGTTAGGAAAAACCCCAAGCGTGTTGGCTCCCCTTTGAATTTCCCCTCCAACGGTGGACGTCTTGGAATGGATCGGTGCCTCCGTTGTGGGTGGTAGTGTCTTCCGTCCAGATTGCCATCTGTGGTCTGGTAGGGGGTGGGGGCTCCTGGATCAGTAGATGTCCCTGGGGTTGCAGGTTCCACGTCCCCCTCGGTGTCTCTCCCTTTGTGGCTCCAGGAACTGGGGCGGCCGTAGGGCTCAGTATTATCCTCTCCTAGGGAGCTGAGAGTTCTCTTCATCAGGTCAATAGCTTTCTCTAGGATCCAGTCTGAGTACGGTACCCAGCTTCCTCCCTCTTCACTTGCGTGCAGGGATTTCTCCATCTCCTGCTTCCATTCTGGTTGGTTGGTCCCCCGTCTCAGGGTCACCTTTCTTGATTCCTTTCTCCACTCACTTTTCTTTCCAACGTTCATCGACCAGCGAGGCTTGTGGTCCTGTGTCTCAACCACTTCTTCTCCGAGGAATCTGACCTCTCAGATCCCAACATCTGGCAAGGTTCCAACTGGGTCAGCGGCTCTCTTTCCAGGGAGTTTTCCCCCTCTCTTTCTCCATTGTCTGACATGGTAAATTTTTTGCAAAATCCCCCGGAAAGGGTCTCCCTTCCAGGTGGATTAATTTTGCAAGTCCTGTCTAATGTAAGGACCCACCCCACTTTGCATCTTAAGAAGACAGAACTCTTGGAATAATTCTTCCAACAGGAATCCTTTATTAAGAGAAAATGGTTGCAGGCATGCTAGACAGGACTTGGGGTTCAAGCTCTTCCATTCAAGGTTTTAAGGGGTTCCCCAGTAGTCCCACCCAATCAACCCCCCTTCCAGTGATAGTTTCAAGTATCACAATTCCACCCCCTTTCTTTTTTCTTCCATCTGCATGGGGACTTCAGATAACTACATGAAAGGCAACTACCCTCCTTTGGTATGCTAACGCTTCGAGGTTACAATAAACACACATTCAGCATTCCGCTCTTTGAAGTGTAAAGAAGGAAGTGAGGGCCATAAAACCCCTTTGTTCTCCCCCTTCTCTCCCTCTTATGGCAGAATCCAGAGAAGGCAGAATTGGGAGTTTCTGTATTTGATAATTTAAAGATGAAATATAATTGGATTCTGACATCCGGCCCCTCTTAACAATAAGAGAGATCCACCTGAAGAAAACACAAGTATCAAATTTAGTCAGGCTTGTTAGGATACTCTGTGTGAAACTTCTTCAATAGCTTCGGGGCTCTGACATGACGTTTATGGACCCACTCATTGTGTGAGGGAGGGAGGTGTTTCCAGGCAACTAGGTACTGAGTTGCCCCATGATATCTCCTAGAATCAAGGATTTCCTTTATTTCAAAGTGTTGTTCACCCTCCACCATGAGTGGAGGTGGTGGTGGGGGGATTTTTGGCCGTAGATGTGACTGATGCTCTCTTTTCAGCAAGCTGCAATGAAAAATTGGGTGTATTTGCCTGAGATTTTTGGGTAATTCTAATTCTACTGTTCCTGGATTTATGATTCTTTTAATTGGAAAAGGTCCTATATATTTTGGTCCAAGTTTTTTACAGGGCTGTAGGGACTTTAGGTATTTTGTAGATAAGTACACCATTTCTCCTATAATGAATGGTGTAGGCTCAACCCTTTTTTTATCGGTTTGTGCTTTGTATGCCCGCCTAGCTTCATCTAGTGATTTTCTGACTATTGGCCAGGTGTTTTGTAGGTTTTCCATCCATTCTTTCAGTGAAGGGATCGTTGGTTCTTTTGGTGTTAACTCTGGCATAGGGTTGAAACTTTGGCCGTTGGCTATTTGAAAAGGAGTGTAGCCTGTGCTGGAGTGGACTGCATTATTGTAGGCAACTTCTGCAAAAGGAAGTAAGTCCGTCCAATCACTCTGTTGGAAATTTAAAAACATCTCAAATATTGCTCAAGTACCGACTGGCACCGTTCCGCTTGTCCATCTCCTGAGGGTGGTGATAAATGTCAATCCTGAGTGGTCCCTAAGAGGGATAAAAATTCCTTCCAAACTGCAGACGTAAATTGCACTCCCCTATCAGAGATGATGCGTTGGGGTGCCCTGTGCAATCTGTAAATGTGCTGGATGAAAAGTTTTGCTAAGGCCTTTGCAGTGGGAATCTTTTGGCAAGGGATAAAGTGCACCTGTTTGGAAAATAGGTCCGTGACTGTCCAGATAACAGTATTCCCATTGCTTTCTGGCAATTCCACTATAAAATCCATGGCTATTTCCCTCCAGGGGGCTGAGGGACTTGCCACTGGTTGTAATAGCCCTGGCGCTTTCCCTTGCAACCTCTTTGCTGATGCACAGGTTGTGCAGCTGGCAACATAACTTTCTATGTCCTTTTTTATTGATGGCCACCAAAATTGCCGTTTAATTAAGTGTAAAGTTTTTACAAATCCAAAATGCCCTGCGGATTTTGTGTCATGGCAAAGGTGCATGAAAGTTAGTCTTTGAGTTGTTGGTATATATAACTTTTCCCCTACCCAAGGCAATCCGTCTCTCATTGTGCACACCTGTTTGTTTTTCTGGAACCATTCATCTGTTTCCAAACTTTTTCTGAATTCAATCCCAGTTTGGCTGTCCAGTTGTGGTTTTATTTTGGCTTGGGTTCTTGTGGTTACTGGCGCTGCCAGTTGTGACTCTGCCATTATTGGTCTATAGTCTGTGGTTCGTGCGCTGTTATATTGGGGCATGCGAGATAGTGCATCTGCCAGGAAGTTCTTTCTTCCTGGTAAATGTTTGAGCTTAAATTGGAATTGGTGAAAATGCTGGGACCAGCGGGCTTGTTTTGGATTTGAGTTTCCTGGAAGTTTTCAGGGCTTCTAATTTTTGTGATCAGTCCACACCTGTGAAGGGATTTTTTGGATACCTTCCAGGAACTGTCGCCATGTGAGTAATGCCCAACGTATCACATAAGCCTCCTTCTCCCATACGGGCCAGCGCTGTTCTGTTTCCGTGAGTTTCTTGGATGTATATGCACAGGGTTGCAATACTGCATCATCATTTTCTTGTAATAGCACAGCCCCCACTGCCACATCACTTGCATCTGCCTGTATAATGAAGGGCTTGTCCATGTCTGGGTGCCTTAGTACTGGTTCGGCAGAAAAAAGTCTCTTTAGTCTCTCAACCGCTGCTTGGCACTCCATTGTCCATGTTAGTGGCTGGCTAGGTTTTACTGAGGATGTTCCCTTCGTTTTTAGTAAGTTGGTGAGGGGCAAGGCTATCTGTGCAAATGAGGGGATGAATTGGCGGTAAAAATTTGCAAAGCCCATGAAACTTTGTAGTTGCTTTCTTGTGCGGGGTGGTGCCCATTCTAATACTGCTCTGACCTTCTCTGGGTCCATTTCAATGCCCGGTGGGGATATGCGATAGCCTAGGTAGTCTATCCTTTCCTGGTGGAATTCGCATTTTGAGAGTTTTGGCATTAGGTGACGGTCTCGCAGCTTCTTTAGAACCGCTCTGACAAGTTTGACGTGTTCTTCTTTTGTTTCAGTAAGAAAGAATGTCGTCCAGAGTAAACAAGGACCCCCTTAAATAGGTGCTCCCTTGAACGTCCATTGATTAATTGCATAAGACTGCAGGGCCCCACTTGTAATCCAAATGGCAAGACTTTGAATTGATAGCACCCGCATGGGGCAGTTAAATGCAGTCTTCCATTCGTCCCCTTCTTGATTCTCACGCGATAGTAAGCTTCCCTTAAGTCTAGTTTAGAAAAAATTTTCCCTTTCGATAGGTGTGACAGCATTTCTTTCATGAGGGGCAGCGGGTATAGGTTGCTTTCACTGATTGTATTCAGGGCCCTATAATCCACGCATAAACGTAAAGAGCCATCCTTCTTCTCTCTAAAAAGGACCGGGGCAGCCACTTTAGGCTTGGCTGGCTCAATGAAACCTCTCTCCAGTTTTTTTTTTTATAAATCTTTCCATTTCCTCCTTCTCCTTTGGGCTCATGGAGTATAATCTGGGCTTCGGGAGTTTTGCCCCAGGCTTGAATTCAATGGTACAGTCTGTGGGTCGGTGGGGGGTAAGCTCATTCGCCCTCTCCTCACTGAAGACTTCAGCAAGGTCCCTATATTCCTCTGGTATTTCTGTTAATCTTTTTTCCTCTCCTATGGATGCTTTTTCTATTCTTGATTCTGGTAGCCTCTCTTGGGGTTTTAAGTCCATAGGGTCACCCTTCGGGAATTTGATTTCTGTCGTCCTCCAATTTACCCAGGGGTTCCATTTTTTCAACCATTCCATCCCTAGAATCATTGGGCATTCCATACCTGGGGTCACCACCAACGTTAAGTCCTCTTCATGGTTGCCCAGGGCGAGGTGTATTGGCAGAGTGGCTAGGGTAGCTGGCACCCCCCCTGCTATGGATCCATCTAGCTGGCCAAATGAGATTGGTTGTTCCAGTCTCCTGGATGGGATGCCCAGATTCCCCACTAGTGTTGGGCTAATGAGGCAGTGGGTGCAGCCAGAGTCTATTAAGGCTTTCACCTTCACAGCTTCGGGCATGGGGTGGATTAATATAGTCACTGTTTTGAAGATGGGTGTGATGCATCCACTTACCAGGGGTTCGCCCTCCGAGCTGTCATCTGAGGCATCCACCGTCCCTGTGGTGTAGGCTAGAGTTCTTTCCCCTTGGTGAGCAGAGGTGGGGGTTTCTGCAATTTCCATCATTTTCATGGCTGTTTCTTTTGGCTTAGCTGAATACCCTCTGGGTTTGTTGATTGGGGATCTGTCTGGGTTGTGCTGGGGGGCCTTTGAGCGGCATTCTACAGCTCGATGCCCTTCTCTTCTGCACTTGAAACACCCCATTTGCTTCTTGGCTGTAGCCAATGGTTTCACTGGTTCGTGTGTCAACTCAGGCAAGGAGCGGCTCCATTGTTTTCCTCAGCGGTGTCTCTTCCATATGTCGATCTCTGCTTCCTCTGCCAAGACGTACCATTCCTCAAGTTGGTGTGGGTCCCCTCGGGGCAGGCAAGTCATCATATAATCTAGTTTTAGTCCGTCTTTGAAATGGCCAAGGGGATGTTCTTCTGGCCAATTCAGTCTTGCTTGCATGCCTGGAATTCTTGATGTATCTCGGGCACTGGTCGCGTTTTGCCTTGCCATCGTTGTTATTCTTCACGGGCTTTGCATCGCCAGGGGGTCTTCAAATCGTCTTCTCAGAGAGGACATGAAACGGTTGAAATTACTGAGTTCTGGGGCATTGGAGTCATGCAAGTTCACCACCCAATCTGCAGCCGGTCCATCCAGGGCAGATTGCATGATCCGGATGCGGGCTTTGTCGCTGGGAATGTCCTGCCCGTATTCCTCCATGTAGCTGAGGACTTGGGTTAGGAAAAACCCCAAGCGTGTTGGCTCCCCTTTGAATTTCACCTCCAACGGTGGACGTCTTGGAATGGATCGGTGTCTCCGTTGTTGGTGGTAGTGTCTTCTGTCCAGATTGCCATCTGTGGTCCGGTAAGGGGTGGGGGCTACTGGATCAGTAGATGTCCCCAGGGTTGCAGGTTCCACGTCCCCGCTCTGGTGTCCCCTCTCCTTTTGTGATCTCCAGGAACTGGGGCGGCCGTAGGCTCAGTATTCTCCTCTCCTAGGGAGCTGAGAGTTGCTCTTCATCAGGTCAATGCTTTCTCTAGGATCCATCGGAGTACGGTAACCGGTCCAGTCCAGCCTCTCCTCCCTCTTCACTTGCAATGCAGGGATTTCTCCATCTGTCCTGCTTCCATTCTGGTTGCTTGGTCCCCGTGCTTGGATCCCCCGTCGTCCTCAGGGTCACCTTTGCTTGGATTCTTTCTCCAACTCACTTTTCTTCCAACGTTCATCGACCAGGAAAGGCTTGTGTCTGTTCTCCACCAACTTCTTCTTCCCCGAGGAATCTGACCTCTCAGATCCCACATCTGCAGGTTCCAACTGGGTCAGCGCTCTCTTCCAGGGAGTTTCCCCCTCTTCTTTCTCCATTGTCTGACATGGTAAATTTTTTGCAAAATCCCCGCAAGGTCCTCCCCTTCCAGGTGGATTAATTTTGCAAATCCTGTCTAATGTAAGGACCCACCCCACTTTGCATCTTAAGAAGACAGAACTCTTGGAATAATTCTTCCAACAGGAATCCTTTATTAAGAAAAATGGTTGCAGGCATGCTAGACAGGACTTGGGGTTCAAGCTCTCCCATTCAAGGTTTTAAGGGGTTCCCCAGTAGTCCCACCCAATCAACCCCCCTTCCAGTGATAGTTTCAAGTATCACAATTCCACCCCCTTTCTTCTTTCTTCCGTCTGCATGGGGACTTCAGATAACTACATGAAAGGCAACTACCCTCCTTTGGTATGTTAACGCTTAGAGGTTACAATAAACACACATTCAGCATTCAGCTCTTTGAAGTGTAAAGAAGGAAGTGAGGGCCATAAAGCCCCTTTGTTCTCCCCCTTCTCTCCCTCTTATGGCAGAATCCAGAGAAGGCAGAATTGGGAGTTTCTATATTTGATAATTTAAAGATGAAATATAATTGGATTCTGACAGAGAGTGAGGTTTCAACAGATCAGTTCTACCTTAAGAACATGCAGCTTTCCCAAGAGTGGCGAGAGAGGGCTAGAGACCAGCTTTGGAGGTGGCAACATCTGTTCTCAAAAGATGAATTTGATGTGGGATGTGCTAAGAGCACTCAACATATAATCTGTCTACAGGAAAACAAGCCTTTCCGAGAGAGGTCTCGGTGGATTCCCTTAAGTGACTTAGATAACCTTAGAGAGAATGTGTATAGATTACCATGTCAATTGGGGGACCATTCCAGATCAATACACAACTCCTCGAATCGAAGATGCACTGCATTGTTTATCAGGAGCAAAGTGGTTTAGTATGCTTGATTTAAGGAGTGGCTATCACCAGACTCCCATGCATCCAGAGAAAAAATTGTTTTCATCTGCCCCTTGGGGTTCTATTAATTCAATTAAATGCCCCAAGGGTTATCATGGGCCCTGGCAACCTTTCAGACATTCACTGAGCGGACTGTGGGAGATATGAACTTGATAGAGTTGTTAGTCTAGATGATATTATTGTGTTTGGTGAGACTCTTGAACAACATGAAGAGCATTTGGAGAAGGTACTGACCAGGCTCCATGAAGAAGGTTTGAAGCTGTCATTGGAGAAATGCCAATTCTACCAACCATCTGTCACATATCTGGGTCATGTTGTCTCTGCAGAAGGGGCATAACTGATCCCACAAAGCTTGAGACTGTCACTTCCTGACCCAGACATCAAAATGTGGCTGAACTGAATTGTTTCTAGGGTTCTGCTCATATTATTGGAGGTTTGTTGAAGGGTTTGTGAAAATTGCCTGTCCTCTCAATGATCTGTTGAAGAATGAAGAGGTAGAGGATGTGTCTGGTTGTTCGAACCAGGTCCATCAGAATAAGGGACACAAGAAATATCAAGAATCCATTCAGGCAGAGTGGACTGGGCAATGTGAGCAAGCCTTTGATCAGCTAAAGTGGAGACTCATGAATGTCCCTGTCTTGGACTATATAGTCTCTAACTGGCCATATGAACTACATATTGATGCTAGTCAGAATGGTCTGGGGGGATACTGTATCAGGAACATGATAAACACCTGAAGCCCATTGCGTATATCAGCAGGGGCCTAACTTCAGCTGAAAAGAACTATCCCACCCATAATCTGGAGTTTCTGGTGCTTAAATGGGTGTAGTAGATAAGTTAAAGGACTATCTATGTGGAGCAGAGTTTGAGGTTAAGATAGACAATAACCTACTATATACCTGCTCACAACAGCCAAACTCAATGCCACGGGGCATCGGTGGCTAGCTGCACTCTTCAGATTCAGGTTCAGCTTGAGGTACTGGCCAGGAACAGGGATGCAGATGACCTGTCGAGGAGACCTCACAGTCTTGAGGCACATGTTGGAAAATGATCCCTGATGGTATTCAAGCTCTGTATCAAGATGTCAAACATCGAGTTTGAGGAGCAATTGGGGCAGAAGTGGTAGGAGTCACTACTGCAGGTGTTCCTAAACTGTACTGCAACTCCATTCAAGTTAGAAGGGATGGTATGCCTGTTTTGACCAAGAAAGACTTGAAAAAGGATCAGGCAGAAGACCCCCTTTGTGGCCTGTCTACAAGGGTTTTGAGCAGTGGTCAGCAAGAGGCTCTGCTCACTGACTCGCCGAGAGGAGCTTGATTGCTGTATAAAGATGGGACTGTTTACAGCTCTGGAACGGTGTGATTTATTGGAAGGGTCCTTCTGATGGACCCAAGGAAAAGTGGCAACTCTTGCTCCCAGAAAAATGTAGGGAAGTGGTGTTGATTGCATTACCTGATGAGCATGGACACCTGGGGCCAGAGAAGACTTTCAAGTTAGTGAGGGATCGGTTTTACTGGCCCTGTATGAAGATGGAGATTGGAGACTATTGTCAATCCTACCTGCGCTGTATCCAAAGAAAGACCTTACCATCTAGGGCTGCACTGATGGGCCACCTACAAAGTCATGGGACCCTGGATCTAGTATGCACTGACTTCCTCTGTCTGGAACCAGATAAAAGTGGTCAGGAAATGTATTGGTTGTGACTGATCATTTCCCTCACTATGCACAAGCCTTTCCAACAAAGAATCAGCGTGCCACCATAGTAGCCAAAGTATTTGTAGAAAAGTTCTTTGTACACTATGGGCTACTTCAGCACATACATTCCGATCAAGGCAGAGATTTTGAAAGCAGGCTTTTCAAACAACTGCTGGACATACTGAGCATTGATGAGGAATCTGAAGATGGCATATGAGAAGGCTTTAGCCATTTTTGAGGTTCAAGAACAGAGAAACAGGAGGAATTATGATCTGAAGGTGAGGGTTCAAGATTTGCAACCTGGCGATCGGGTATTACTAAGAAATCTGGGCATTCCTGGGAAGCATAAACTAGCAGACCAATGGAGTTCTCGTTCATACATTGTCAATGAGAAACTACATGGATTGCCAGTGTACAAGATTCGACCAGAAGGGAGTTCAGGGCCTCTGAAAACATGGCACCAAAATCATCTATTGCCTCTAAATGAGGCAATACAAACTTCTCAGCCATCTGCTCCAAAAGCAACTGAATTCTGTCCGACATGGAGGAGACCAGTGACTCGAGCACAACCTGATTCATCAATGGAAGGAGAGGTGGAGGACACAGAAAAGGAAGAGAGTTGTATGAACTGGTTGTAGTCATTGGAAAATATTGCAACAACTCCCCCTATATCAGACACTGAGATGGGGCTTGAGAAGCTCAGGCCAGATGCCCCTGAGTTTGTATCTAAAGCTTGGGAATGGGGAGAAGTTCTTAGAGAACCTGAATGGAAGGCTGATGAGCAGTCTGAGAAGTTGCTAGAACTGGAGAGAGCGCCACCAGCTCCAGAAGCTCCTGGGCTGGAGGAGCCTATGGAGACAGTCTTAACCTTTCCACATGCCCCATAACACCCAGAACCAGAGAATGGGCCTCCAATCCCAGAGACTTTTGGGTGTGGAAAGCCCCAGGAGGATCTCATTCATTTCAGCTGAACCCAAAGTACAGAGATCAAAACGAGTGATACATCCAATTAGAAGACTGACATATGATGCTCTGGGCCACAGCACAGAAGAGGCAGTATTTACTGCTAGACAAAATTCTGATCCACCCCGGACACCCCAGACTCTTGGTAAGCATTTCTCACTCTTTGGGGGACCAAAGAATTTTTGGGCGGGGGAACAATTATTAAAGGGGAAGAGGAGATTGACTGGGAAGGAAAAAGCTTTTATCTTTTTTTCTGGAGGAGAAAGCTATACAAAGGGAGAGCAAGGTAGGAGGTTGGCAGAAAACCTTTTATCCTTTTTTTCCAGACAGGCAAAGCTAGACAGAGGGAGTGCAAGGGAAGAGGTTGGCTGGGTTTTGTTTTTATTCTTTTTGGTTAAGCAAGTTGGATGGAGAGGGGGGAATAGAGATAGAGAGGTTTCTGTAGAGCAAGCTCGAAAGAGAGAAGGGAAGAGAGAAGGAGAGGATTTAGTAGGGAAAGATTAGAGAGAGAGGAGGAGATAGAATAAGAGAAGTTCCTGTGAGCTGCTGAGAAAGACTGACCATCATCACCTCAGGTGAGCTGCCTGCAAGAGACTGACCATCATCATCTCATGTGAGCTGCTGCTGTCAGTGATGGGAGCTGTTTTTTGACAGAGACTGACCATCATCTTCACCTCACATGAGCTGCTGCTGCCAGAGACTGACCATCATCATCTCATGTGAGTTGCTGCTGCCAGAG
>NW_024098559.1:0-6819 GCF_016545835.1 Crotalus tigris | reverse complement strand
TGATCACGTGACCGTGGAGGATGCTGCAACGGTCGTAACTGTGAAAACAGTCCTAAGTCCGTTTTTCAGAGAGTCACTAAACGAACTCTTGAGGACTGCCTGTATTTCAAAGGGCAGGCCAGTGTTTTAATAATGGCAATAAATAAACTAACTTAAATGTGTGGCTTAAATAAACCAGCTAATGTTCTTCTTCCCCCCCCCCACCCCGTTTATTTTTTTCCCTTTTGCAAAAATCTCCGTAGAAATTTTAGCTCCAAAGTCAAAAGGAGTCAAAGTTGCAACGATACGCTGGGCAATCGATCGAAAAGCAGGCAGAGATCGGCGCCCGTCAGAACAAAGGTACCGGATCTTTGCGATACGTGGGGAAAGCCATTGTTGTCTTTAAAAAAATAATTAAATCTTGAGTTTTCCTCTAAAAGAGATTCTTAAGATTCCTCTAAAAGAGATTCCATGTACACTAGCCGTGTACCTGGAGACCATGGTGGAGCCTGTCCGTTATTGTTTTATGTTGGGGGGTCTTCAAACTTGACCCTTTGGTGACTTGTGGACGTCAACTCCCAGAATTCCTCAGCCAGGCATGCTGGCTGAGGAATTCTGGGAGTTGAAAGGTCCACAAGTCATCAAAGGGCCAAGTTTGGAAGACCCCACGGACTTCAACTCCCAGAATTCCTCACCAGGGCACCCTGATGCGGAATTCTGGGTTGAAGTCACAAGTCATCAAAGGGCAAGTTCGGAGACCCCCAGAATCAACTCCCAGAATTCCTCAGCCGGGCACTGCTGAGAATTTGGGGTTGAACTCCACACGTCATCAAAGGGCCAAGTTTGAAGTCCCCGCAGACATTCAAATCCAGAATTCCTCAGCCAGGCCCATTGCTGGCTGAGGAATTTGGGAGTGAATGTCCACAAGTCATCAAAGGCCAGTTGGAAGACCCCCCAGACTTCAACTCCAGATCCTCATCCGGGCACCCGGTGAGATATTGGAGTGAAGTCCACTAAAGTCATCAAAAGGGCCAAAGTTGGGAAGACCCCCCAGACTTCAATCACCAGAATTCGCTCAGCCGGGCCACCCGGACTGAGGAAATTCTGGGAGTTGAACTCCACAAGGTCATCAAGGGCCATTTTGAAGATCCCCGCGAATTCAAACTCCAGCATTCATCAGCCAGGCATGCTGGCTGAGGAATTCTGGGAGTTGAAGTCCACAAGTCATCAAAGGGCCAAGTTGGAAGACCCCCAGACTTCAACTCCCAGAATTCCTCATCCGGGCACCCTGGCTGAGGAATTCTGGGAGTTGAAGTCCACAAGTCATCAAAGGGGCCAAGTTGGAAGACCCCCGTTCTATGTCATAAAGGTTGTAAAATAGATCAGTCACCTGGCCGATCTAACTTTATGACCCTTTTTGCAGTAACTATAAACCAACAAATTCGTTATAGTTTGGATTTTAGTGAAAACTGGAAGTAAAGTCAAATTTGGCCCCAAACTGGAAATAAGTAGAATGCAGTCACACGCCTGTAAATCAATGACTACTTGTCATTAATTATTTGATTTTTAATTTTGTGGGAAAGGTGACCAGAATCAACGCTGGTTCCCCCTCTGCTCTGTCCTCTGTTGTTCTGAATTTATCTCCCGTTTTGTGTCCCAAAGGTGCTTTTTTTTCAGGCAACTGGACTTCCTCGTTATTATTTGAAGACATTTCTCTTCTCATCCCAGAAGCTTCTTCAGCTCTGACTGGATGGTGGAGGAACGGAAGGATTTATACTCCTTGCAGACAGCCGGTCATTTGCATCCTTTTAGAGAGTCGTTGAGGCCACTTGGAGGTTTGCCTGGGTCCTCAGGGTCACCTGAGCGGTGCGAATGGGTGTGGAACACCGTCCTTTCAGCAGTTCCAAGAAGGCTCCACGCCCATTTGCACCACTCAGGTGACCCTGAGGACACAGACAAGCGTCCAAGTGGCCTCAACGCCCCTCTAAAAGGATGCAAATGACCAGTTTTTCTGCAAATAATATAAATCCTTCCGTTTCCCACCATCCAGTCTGACCCGAAGAAGCTTCTTGCATCAGAAGCGAAACGTCTTCAAGGAAAAACAAGGAAGTCCAGTTGCCTCTTGAAAAAGCACTAATAATAATAATAATGATAGTAGTAAAGTTGGAAGGGACCTTGGAGGTCATCTAGTCCAACCCCCTGCTCAGGCAGAAAACCCTACACCATTTCGGACAAGTGGCTGTCCAGTCTCTTCTTAAAAACTTCCAGTGTTGGAGCATTCACCGCTTTTGGAGGCAGGTGGTTCCACTGGTTAATTGTCCTCACTGTCAGGAAGTTTCTCCTTAGTTCCAGGTTGCTTCTCTCCTGGATGAGTTTCCACACGTTGCTTCTTGTCCTGCCTTCAGGCGCTTTGGAGAATAGCTTGACTCCCTCTTCTTTGGGGCAGCCCCTGAGATACTGGAAGGCTGCTATCCTGTCCCCCCTTGTCCTTCTCTTCGTTAAACTAGACCTACCCAATACTAGCAACCGTTCCTTGTTTTAGCCTCCAGTCACCTAATCCTCTTTGTTGCTCTTCTCGGTACTCTTTCTAGACCAGCGGTTCTCCACCTGTGGGTCGGGACCCCATTTGGGGTCGAACGACCATTTCACGGGGGTCGCCAAACAAGGCTGTCCGCCATTTTTCCCCCCTTTTTTTTGGCCATGCCCCTGGCACCCAGTGATGTATAAGTGGTTGGGGGTCACCACAACATGGGGAACTGTATTATGGGGTCGCGGCATTAGAAAGGTTGAGAACCACTGTTCTAGAGTCTCAACATCTTTTTTACATCGCGGTGACCAAAACTGGATGCCGTATTCCAAGTGTGGCCTCACCAAGGCCTTGTATAGTGGTATTAACACTTCACGTGATCCTGATTCTCTCCCTCTGTTAATGCAGCCCAGCACCTTTGGGACAACCGTGACGTGGAATGACGGAGAATCTCCCTAGACTTCCCTTTTGTAGCGCCACTGCTGACTGAAACGGCTTCTCTTGCAGGTCAACCCTTCCGCTGGTGCTTCGGTTTCCCTGCTGGGCGTCCTCTCCTCCACCCAGAACAACCGCTGCCTCTCTGCTCCGGATCTGACTGCCGAGAAGCGCCTGGTGCTTCCCCCCCAGGCGCCCTCTTCCTTCCCCGTCCTGCCCAGGCAGGAGCGCTCCATCAGCCCCGAGAGCAACGACAGCATCTCGGAGGAGCTGAACCACTTCAAGCCCATCGTCTGCTCGCCTTGCACGCCGCCCAAGCAGCTGCCCGACGGGCGCGTGCTGAGCCCTCTCATCATCAAGTCCACCCCCAGGAACTTGACCAGGAGTCTGCAGAAGCCCACCACGTACGAAGCCAGCCCGTGGATCCTGAAGAAGTGGGAGCGGATCCTCCAGGATCGTCAGGTCAAGAAGACCCTCTGCAAGGCCACCTTGACCTCCTCGGCTCCCGAGCCGGGCGAACCTCCCAATCTCCCCGTCCCGGTCAAGTGTCCTTTGCCGATGTCCAGCTTGGTCTCGTTGCCGGACTCTCTCCCTCTCCTCTCTGTAGCCAGGTGCGACCGTTCCGCCAACGGTCGGAGAGACTCGGAGGCGACGGAGCTGACTCCCCACGTCCTCCCGCCAAGAGCCGCCGAGAAGCCTCCCAATTCCGGGATTTCCGAGCCCCCCAAAGCGAAAACTGCTCCCCGCCTGGCCGGGCCCTGCCTTCACTACGATGCCAAAACTTCAATGGCCCGGAAAGTCGTCCGAGTCAACTCGGCCTTGGAGAACGGCTCCCTTACGGCCGAACGGAAGCCACGCCGCTACTGGGACGAGAGCGAACTGCGCCGTCTCTCCAACGGCCTCCGTCTCGAGAGGGGGCTGGGCGAGGAGACCCCCTCCCTGCGGCGCGGGCAGAAGCGGCCGTGCAAAACCAAGCACCTGGACCCTTCGGTCAAGCGGCTGAGGCCGTCGGCCGCCTGTCGCAAAGGCCCTCCGGTCTCCGACTCGCGGCGACAGAAGCGGCAACGGCCGCCGAGCAGGACGGAGCAGAGACTGCAACAGGAGGAGGCCGACCGGCGGCTGGCCGTGCAGCTCCAGCGGCAGTTTGAGAGGGAGAGGCGGACACTGGAGCGGCCGAAGGGGCGAGCCGAACAGTATTTCTTACGCTCCAAGAACGTCACCGGAGCAAAGTAGCCCTTCGTCAGCTACGCGACTTTTCCGAGAGTCCTGGGTAGACGTCGGCTGGTTCAGGCCGGCGGAATCGTGGAGACCAGGAGTTCTCTCCGGTCGGTGCGGGAGACAGACGGAGGCCACGATCCAGAGCCTTCCTCCCCCGAGATGACTCCGAGATTATAAATCTCGCTTGCAGCGAAGGCCGTTTCGGATCTCGGATGGCCGGTCCGGTTCGTCCTGCCTCGAGATCCGAGTCGGTTACGGTAACGGGCGAACCGACGCTGCGAGCGGCGTTTGTCGTTTCAGGAGCAGCCAGGCTAGAAGGCCCGGTGGTAGAAGTGGTGATTTTGCCGCCCAAAAAATCTATTTAAATCTATAATACAGGTAGTCCTCGACTTATAACCGTTCGTTTAGTGACTGCTCAAAGTTACAACCTCACGGAAAAAAGCGAGCTGCGGCCGTTTTCGCCACAATCGTTGCGGCCTGCCCAATGCTTGGGAGCTGACTCGCATTTACGACGGTTGCGGTGTCCCAGGGTTACGCGATCCCTTTTTGTGTCCTGGCCAGCAAAGTCAATGGGGGGATTCCCTTAACCGTGTCACTAACTGAAGAACTGCGGTGAAGGTGGTAAAGTAGGTCAAAATTCACGGCAGCACTGTCTCACTTAGCAACAGAAATTTTGGACGCCATTGCCGTCGTAAGTCGAGAACTATATGATGAACTCATCGGAGGAAAGAAAGGGCACTTGCTTGCTTTGAGTCCAAGCTAAGCATCAGGGGCCAGAGAGAACTTTTGGCTGCCTGGGGAGGGGGTATTTCCCCCCCGCCCCTCCTTGGCTCTCCAGCCCCATCCGTTCTTGGTGTGGGGTTGTGTTGCAGCAGTGTCCAAACGCACACCCTGCTCTGGGGCAGGCAGAGCGCAAAACGCAGGGCGCCCGTCGCTCTGTCTGACCAATATCTACGATGGGGCCTCTCCACAGCCAGGTGAAACATCTGGATTCGAAGCCGCCAGGCTAGGATTCCCATCTCGGTTTATTTTACTTTTTGTGGGTAGCCCAGATTTACACACAAAACGTCTGGCGCAAGAATGAGATGGTTGCAGAGTCCTCCGAAATGACTTTTGGTATTCGGGGGTGGGGTGTGTGTGTGTGTGTGTGTGTGTGTGTGTTCGTTTCGACAGAATTGTGTTCCTCCCCGATGCTGGTTTGCAGGATCTTGAGAAATGCTGGTTTTCTGGCGTCGGGAGAACCCGGTTCCGTTTTGTGGCTTGACCCAAACCCAAGACTTCTTTAAAAAAAAAAAAAGAAAGAAAGAAAGAAAGAAAGAAAGAAAGAAAGAAAGAAAGAAAGAAAGAAAGAAAGAAAGAAAGAAAGAAAGTCTGCAGGAGTTTTGAGTGGCAGGTTCGATTCCCGCTCGCTCTTGTTAAAAAAAGGGGGGGGCTGTGGGGGGCAGTTTTTCTCCCCCCCCCAGCACTTCCAAGGCCGCAGCTTTGGCTGACCCACGTGGTGGTTTGAAGCTCTTGGTGGCTAAACTTAAGTTTAAAGTTTAGAATTTAAATTAATCCTGGGAAAGTAGACACACACACACACACACACACACACACACACACACACACACACACCAAAAAAAAAAAAAAAAGCTTTTTCCTCAATCACGCAATCCCCCTCCCCCCCCGTCCGTCTGGTGCAGCATTTCTCCGCTTTGAGAATTTTAAAATCCAGACGTGTGGACTTCAACTCCCAGAATTCCCCAGCCGGCCTGAATTCTGGGAGTTGGAAGTCTACCCAAGCTGGGGCAGGTATTTGGGAGTTGGGTGGCGTTTCACCCTCCTAGCTGGGGGCATGCTGGGGGTTAAAGTTCACTCCTGCTGGGGCATGCTGGGAGTTGAAGTCCACAACTTAAATGGGCCAAGGGTCTTGACACCCAGAGTTCCCCAGCCAGCATGGCTGGACTTCAGCTTCCAGAATGCCCAGCCAGCAAGCAGGCAGGCAGGGGGATTCTGGGAGTAGAAGTCCAGATTTTTTTTTTTTTTTAAAGTCCCTGAGCTGGGAAAGGCAACTTTAGAGACTGACTTTGCTCTTCCGTTGCGAAGCCCCCCCCCCCCATTCAAGATCCTCCTTCCCAGTAATAAACTGCCTTTCGTTGCGTCCGTTCTTCGTTTGGCCTGGCTTTTGATTTGGATTGAAAGCCTTTGTTTCTTTTCTTTCTTTCTTTCTTTCTTTCTTTCTTTCTTTCTTTCTTTCTTTCTTTCTTTCTTTCTTTCTTTCTCCTTTCTTTCTTTCTTTCTTTCTTTTTCTTTCTCTTTTTCTTTCCTTCCTTCCTCTTTTCTTTCTTTCCTTCCTTCCTTTCTCTTCTTTTTCTTCCTCTTTTTTCTTTTTCTCTTTCCTTCCTCCCTCCCTCCTTCCTTCCTCTTTCTTTTTCTTCCTTTTCCTCCCTCCCTCCTTTCTTTCTTCCTTTCTATTTTTCTGTCTTCTTTCCTTCCTTCCTCTTTCTCTTTCTCTTTTCCTCCTTTCCTTCCTTTTCCTTCCTTTCTTTTTCTTTGTTTTCCTCCCTCCCTCCTTTCTTTCTTCCTTCCTTTCTCTTTTTCTGTCTTTTTTCCTTCTTTCCTTCCTTCCTCTTTTTCTCTTTCCCTCCTTCCTTTCTTTCTTTCTCCCTTTCTTTTTCTTT